>NC_135554.1:27950591-28006029 GCF_964340395.1 Glandiceps talaboti | reverse complement strand
GAGTATAAAACGAATGCCATGACTACCCAATTTCTTTGACAGCTGTGATAGTACAGGAAGCGTGATTGGCAGCTGAGATAGTACATGAAGCTGGATCGGCAGCTGAGATAGTACAGGAAGCTGGATTGGCAGCTGAGGTAGTACAGGAAGCGTGATTGGCAGCTGAGATAGTACAAGAAGCTTGATTGGCAGCTGAGATAGTACATGTACAGGAAGCTTGATTGGCAGCTGAAATAGTACAGGAAGCTGGATTGGCAGCTGAGATAGTACAGGAAGCTGGATTGGCAGCTGAGATAGTACAGGAAGCTGGATTGGCAGCTGAGATAGTACAGGAAGCTGGATTGGCAGCTGAGATAGTACAGGAAGCTGGATTGGCAGCTGAGATAGTACAAGAAGCTTGATTGGCAGCTGAGATAGTACAGGAAGCTGGATTGGCAGCTGAGATAGTACAAGAAGCTGGATTGGCAGCTGAGATAGTACAAGAAGCTTGATTGGCAGCTGAGATAGTACAAGAAGCTTGATTGGCAGCTGAGATAGCACAGGAACCTGGATTGGCAGCTGAGATAGTACAGGAAGCTGAAGAAAAGACATATTATAGAGACACAGACAGCGAAAAACATGAAGAGCGACAGAAAGACTAAAGGTACAACAAAACAAAAGAAAGTGACAATGTTCATAATGTAAAAGACTCATGTTCATGTCTTTTTGACAATTTTTTTCATATAAATATATGTCACATCCATGTAACTATATGTCACATCCACGTAACTATATGTCTCATCCACGTAACTATATGTCACATCCACGTAACTATATGTCACATCCATGTAACTATATGTCTCATCCACGTAACTATATGTCTCATCCACGTAACTATATGTCTCATCCACGTAACTATATGTCACATCCATGTAACTATATGTCACATCCATGTAACTATATGTCACATCCACGTAACTATATGTCACATCCATGTAACTATATGTCTCATCCACGTAACTATATGTCTCATCCACGTAACTATATGTCTCATCCACGTAACTATATGTCTCATCCATGTAACTATATGTCTCATCCACGTAACTATATGTCACATCCATGTAACTATATGTCACATCCATGTAACTATATGTCACATCCATGTAACTATATGTCACATCCATGTAACTATATGTCACATCCACGTAACTATATGTCTCATCCACGTAACTATATGTCTCATCCACGTAACTATATGTCACATCCATGTAACTATATGTCTCATCCACGTAACTATATGTCTCATCCATGTAACTATATGTCACATCCATGTAACTATATGTCACATCCATGTAACTATATGTCACATCCATGTAACTATATGTCACATCCATATTTAACTTGTCAAGTTTGGGGAATGTTAATATTTATAGCCAAAAGAAAATAGGCCAGGGGAGGATTGCAAAAAGACATTACACTCAGAATCCATTCATTATTCCAAATGGATTCCTTTGGTCGAAGAGGTTTTACAACATTGGGAACATGGTCGATATTTCTCCGAACCTTTTTTTCTACAAACTATGCGAGAGATTGTAATGCGACCCAATCAGTTATAATTGTTTAGAACTCAGACATCTAAACGAACTGTTCTTTTAGTTGCAATTGTCTGACTTCAGACGAACGTTCTCAATAAAATATAACAAAACTTCCCGAAAACCCGTGCATTTTATTCCATGACCCATAATCCGAAATTAATACAGAAAAAAAAGTAAATGACATGCACAAAAACCCAAGTGTCCTTCAGTCACAAGTAAACTTATAGTATGTAAGATGTCCTCACCAAGATTTCTTTATTCTGAAATAGCTTTATGTTATTTACACATTTGTCTTATTATACTCTGTCAAAATATAGTTTAAAATATCTTTTTAATTACAATTCTGAAGCGTGATCTGTTTATAAATTTGATTTCAACATTTGTAAGTTGACGCGATTTCAGATGATGGCAAAAAATTGTCGACAATGTAAACATTTTCTATGCATCATACATTCACTTCATTTACGTATCTTATCAACATTTTCATTTTTTGTTCTCGATAACAGACAATTTGTTTTCCAGTTTGCATTGCCAAAGTTGAAGTCCACAACAAGATCGAAACTTTCTCGCAATTTTGAAACATCTCCGATATCATTGAATTTTGATATTAATTAATTCCATATAATGGCGCCAATAATTGTATCACAAATGAATTCCCCAAGAAGACCGAGCAAGCCGTGTGGCACCCTATTAAAACCTCGATACAATGCAGCTTTACATGACGTCATGCATATATAATGACTCTATGTGACGTCATGTATATTCAATTACTCTATTGGACGTTGTGTACAATTAGTGACTAAATGATGTCATGCATATGTAATGA
The DNA here is from genome assembly GCF_964340395.1 of Glandiceps talaboti. Lineage (NCBI taxonomy): Eukaryota > Metazoa > Hemichordata > Enteropneusta > Spengelidae > Glandiceps > Glandiceps talaboti. The sequence goes on along the minus strand of NC_135554.1, from coordinate 28,003,629 downwards.
ATATGTGACGTCATTCATATTGATGACGTTCTAGTATACAGATATACCCGTTACACACATTGTAATAAACTATATTCTATTTGTTGTAAAAGCTACAATATTTTAGTTTTTACAGAAATTGTAAGGTGAAAATGATACAAGGATAGTAGTCTGTAAATATAACTGTAAATGAAGAAATTAATTGGAGACAGAACCTCAATCCAAGTGAAAGAATACATTAAAGATTAAAAGAATTCAGATTTAAAGTTCCAATTTAATTGATTCCCTTATTTCCATTAACTGTCGAATGACCATTTTCACAATCCGAAGATAAACTAATTCAATTTTCGATTGTCATAATCACATCAATGGATGATAGAAAACATAAAATTCAGAAGTGTGAACAATAGTTTCCAGCATAAGCTCAGGAAATCACGGAAATCAAGAGCGCTAAGAAAATGCTGTTCCTGCTCATAAAACAAGAAACTTTTACCGAACCGATAACAACCAGTACGAGAAGCTCATCAGAGAATATTACAAAAAAACTATAAGACAGTGAACGACAAAGTGTATGATAGCATCAACGCAGAGTCAAGAAAAATAGCCTACAACATAACATCGACGACAGAATGGAAATAATGGAAAACAAGCCTTCGTAACTCCGTAACTGTGAAAGATCACATAAAGAGAACTTTACCAACAATCCGACAATCCGATTAATTAATTTGACCAAAAGTGAAATGGGCCTGGTCAGTGAGAAGGCATTGGATCATATATATATATATATATATATATATATATATATATATATATATATATATATATATATATATATATATATATATATATATATAAAACACAGTATCGAACAGGTCGTCTGATGATCGCAAACAGCGTGAAACACTCTGTAATGGCTCCATGTATCTTGCTTGATACTGTGTTATATTTATGAAAAAGATAAGAACAATTCCCTTGGTTAGATTGGTAAATTTAAGTACTTTGCCACAGGTTGAACAAATATTTCAGTTAACTCTTTAACAATTACATGAGCGCTAGATTATCCAAACTGCATTTATGAGTTTTACCTTGTACCCGTGTTGAAAGGACGAGGACGAGGACGAGGAAAAAAGAGAAAAAATGATTTACCTTAAAGACTATACTTATCCATTAGCGTCCATTGTTAAGTTCTCCAACGAACTAGTAGCGTAGATGATGCTATACAATATATACATGCAAGCTAACCAATGTACACATAAATGTCATCCAGAGATATAACGCTATATTACAATTCCTCGGGAAGGAAGCAAGGACATTTTAAGTACACTATGAATGCATCATAGTCAATGATGTTATTTATCAAATAGAGAATTAAGAACTTCTATGTTTTAAAGGAAATGTTTTGTTTGAAACGTAAAACTTGAAATAAACATGTTTTGTGAAACTCGTTCACTCCAAAGGAGGAATTGTAATAACCGTGACGTTTGAACTCTATCTGCCAAATAAGATATCAACATGCATGGTATCCTTTTAAGAATATGTAAGTACATGGTGACCAAAATAAGAACTAGAATTTTGATTTTACTCATAATTGTATGTGTTGTTCTCAACAACTCGCCAGATTGGTAGACAAGAACAAAATTAAATCCTAACGCTATGTGTGCGAGTTCCAGAGTGTCGCAGAAATGTCAAGGTTATGAAACAATTATTGTTTTCAGTGCATTGTAACATCTAACGATCGCAGGACGTACGATCTTTTACTTGATTTAAGGCCTTTCTCAATTTGACCGATATAATACATACTGAGGAACAAATATCAGCAATTAAAACGATTTTTTTTTAATTTCAAAAAAGAGAAACTGACTTCCATCCTGGCGAGTTTGAGTCAATTCTTCGTTTATTTTTATGTTGACTATTTTAGAGGGGCTCAATTTCCTTGCCATAAACTACCCTCGTCGTCTCCTCCCCTCATTTTCCGATTCAAACATTTCTTTTGCTTTGATGGAAATCATTTCGTCAGCATGCATGCATGGTTTCAAATCTGTATCAGTATCGATCTGTTGTCGTAAAATGTTCATAAGGTTGTGAAATGTTATCGCTTTCTCAGTAGCACCCCCTGCAACTTGAGCTTTGAAAATGTCCATGAATTCATCCGAGGGTGATGATTTACTTGTCACCTCTGTTCTCAAGGATCCAAGATGTTCTCCGCCACACGTGTCATGGAAGGGTAAACCATACAAGTGTTGTAAGGTCAAAAAGCATTCGTCGATATTAGCTGTCGTGCAAATGCCTGCGAACCATGCTGACATACCACTCAGTGCCATGTTCAAGGTTTTTTCTTCGATACCCTTCATAGCTTCATCCAGATTCGATTCTCCTGTGTTTGAGGTGTAAGTCTGCATTAACTGTTTAAGGAAGTAATTTCCATGACGCTTCGCAAATTCTGGGAGGGTAGTCTCTTCACACCTTGCTCGATCTGACTGGCACCATGTGACATAGCTGAGTAACATACGCTCGGCGGCAGAAGAGAAGACGGTGAAATAAGAACATTTCGAATCAGGAACGAAATCACATATCCCCAATGTCATATCGCCTGCTACGAACTTATGACTTATCTTCTTATTATCTTTGATTTCCTTCACTTTCTCTGCGTAATTGTTAGCCGTAAGGAGAAGTACATCGTCATTAGCCGACAAACGCTCCATACAGAGCTTCATGATCTGACCTCCGGAGTGTTGGTTGAGTACAAAAATGACGTAACCACCTCGATACGCCGAATCGGGAGGTGTAAGCTCGCCAGTTTCAGGGTCCACCTCTCTGGCGAAGAAATTGGGCATGACATGCTCTTTGTTGAAGGGGCGAAGTTTTGCTGGGACCTCCACTCCATTAGATACGATGGAGCCGGAACCAACGTTTTCTGAAGAAGAGGACCCCTTATCATGGCCTTTCTGAGCTCCAAAATTACCTCTGTTAAGGGAAAAAATGGCATGGTTTAGAAAACTGGCAATAGTGACACAATAAAATGAAGACCTATAACATGAACAAACGGATACACAATTTGTAACTCTTTCTTCAGAAGGAAACTATGCAGGGAGGATTGGTGGCTTAAATATACAACTTTTTTATATTTTCAAGAACAAAAACTGAAAAGTAGGTGGGGGTGGTCTCAGCGAAACTTGTCTCACAGGGGTAGCAAATACTTCTACTATATACTCACGTCACTTGTCAACATGGTGGTAAAAACTTTGAAATAATGATTTGTAATATATTTTATATGGTTGAGGTACTTTGAAAGCGAAATTTGACATCTTCATCAATAATCAGAATCTTCTAGGCCTAAACTATATCATAATTGTATTAGTTATGTTATGCTTCGCAAAAGTGTTTTGGCTTGTAACATTGTGGCTGTGATAAGATGAGAACATTGGTTTATTGTTTGGAGTTCTTTTATTTGTTTACCCGTACGCTGATACCAAAGACAACTCCAAATTTAGGCGGTTTGTATAATATGGTTAGCGCAGAGAATTCCTCCATTAAAAGGTATGTTTGCTCATTTTTAAAGATTTTTTGTTATCACATAGATTTAATTTTACACCTTGTCAATGTGAAATACTCAGAAAAACACGTCAGCCATGCATAACACTATACTACAACAATCATTCACAGAGTATAGTGGCAGAAGTTGACTTTTAAAATGGGCACAGTCTGTAACTTATGGTTCGTGAATGTTAATACTTTTGTTTCATATCGAAGTGAACTTAATAAATTTTTATCCAAGCATAAATGATGACGAATGCGCACTTCAAAAATGTGCATATGAATGTAAAATAACACCATGACCGATTCGAAAATATCAAATCTCATCATTATAAAAACAACAACGTTTTTTTTAGAATATTCACAAACAGAGACAACTCAGGTTTGTTTCAAAATAAGTTTTTGGGGTTTTATTATGTATGATTATCTAGTGCATTGCTATCACAATGAAAACTGAATCAACGTTATAGACTTTACCACACTAAGTATTTATTAACCTCATCCTCTTCAAAAGAAACGTTTGAAATACTACCTTAAATCTGGAAAGGTATCTTAATATTGACATAGTTTTCTTTGTTCAGCCAATACAAATACTCATGACGTAGGGGTCATGTTACTACGAGAAGATAGGTGATATAATCCTTAGTTCAAGGCCAGCTGAATATAGCAAATTGTAGAATCAATGACGTGGATGCGAGTTGTTGTGGCATACAATGGCGAGGGTATAACTCCTTTTGTGTGTGTGTGTTAGGACATGTATACCAGGTGTGAGGTATACGACCGCATTTACAGTTAGGAAATGGTCGTGTTTTGTTAAGAATATGTATACCATGAGAACACAAATAAATCAGTCTTTGTCACTACTTGATTTCACTCACACTGCGTCCCGCATTTTTTTTTAAAGTGAAGTGTTCCCTAAATTCCAAATGATGTCAAGTGGGTCATTCAAATTCTCAAATCGAGAACAGTCGGACAGCTGACATTGAGATATTCGTGACCATGACAATGATCCTATTAGCCGGTACAAGGTCATAAATGGAAAGCCGGAACAAGGAATAGAATATAACACTTTATCATTTGCTATTCAAAATCTTTAGCACATTTTCAAAAGGCGTATTTTTTCTTTGCGGTTCGTGGGCAACCTCGAAGTCGGCATATCTATTCATCCATCGATTTATAACATCTACCCGACCAACATCAATCCACTTGTCAATCATTTTCTATCCACCCAACCACCCATTTATCCGTCCATTTCTCCACTCCCCATCCGACCGACCGGCCGACCGTCAGTCCATCCATCCATTGATCCATGCCATACATGTACCCATCCTCCCAACCACCGACCGACCGACCGACCGCCTGACCTATCTAGCTAGACATACCTACTTATATTACACACTTACCAACCTGCCTGCCTGCCCAACTATCCGAGATCTGACAAACTTATAAACCTTCTGCCTCCATACACGATTTATATCCGTATTTAGCCCAGAGACTTGGATCTATAACTCAATGTTATTCGCTCATTTTGACGGAATGAACGGTCAAGACCGATAGGTAAGTCTGTGGGCTATCCAAGCCATGTTGTACAGACATTTAATAGTATATAGGAAGTACCGTTCTGGGCATCGCTACCTTACAACATATTCATTGGCACTGTATGCAATTTTGCACCCTGTAGGTATTTTATGGCGATGTAACAAATCTGTATTAACAATCTTTTACTGCTATCAACTTGATCGTCTACTTAGAATTCATATTTATATATCATTATTTCACTTTTATACCTTTCATATTATATAATCACGATGTATGGACTCTTCATGACGATAGACGAGGACAAAATTGTGTTGAACCTAACAACTGTTCTCTTACAAATGGTTTAGCGGACCACTAAATATTCAACTCTGGATATTTCCCAGTGCTCTCTCCTGTATTACTTACTGGACAGAACCATTGAACTGCCCGATGGAGTACATTCTTGAACAAAGAAGTTGGTTTACTATGAAGTTGGTAGAAATGAAATTGCGCATCTATAGTTACATACTCATAAAATTATTTTAAAAGTCGTTATGTTGTTGAAGGACAAAGGAAAGATTTTCTTCTATAGGAAGGAGTACTTTAATATTATAATATTACTTCTTATCAGTAGTAAGCGACTTGAATCTTCGACTAGTTTGGCATGAGCGGATTTTCCTTTCAAGAAGCGTTTGAATTAAATATTGAATGGGACTGTAAATAGCAAACACACCTCTATTACAAGTAAATGAAGCAAACATACGTCCATTACAAGTAGAACATCAAGATTTATTGTATAGATTATAGGCCCTAGATTGAATGAAAGATATAAAGGGGAAAATGAATAAACTAAGTTAAACTAACTTATAACTAAATCTACCACAGTACTAACACAAGGAATTGTATCAGGTAATATTGACATGTAAAGGCATTATAAGGCAGATATCTCAGGTTCAAATGGGGGATGGGGGGGGGGGGCTTGAATGTTTCGTAGTTGAAAAGTCCAATGGTTTCCTTTCCTGTTTCGCTCTTGTACAATTAGCAGGAAAAATGATGATCAATGCCATGTCTTCAATACCATTATTGGCAGAATTAAAATGATGTGCTACTGGGTAACCCTCGACTCTTATTCGATTGAATTGAGGATTTGAGATCGTCAAATCTTGTTTTCATTTCTTTTATAGTCTGGCCCACATATATAACATTCCATATCTCTTACATTGAATGAGATAAATGACATTTCTCGTGGAACAGGTAATTGGTCTTCTGATGGAAAGCTGTTCATTAGTTGCGTACTCCAAAGTTACATGGGATTGTCCTATACATGCACTTTTACAAGCTTTACATCATTATCGGTTGGTACCTGCTTACTTTGAGATTTACGTAAACGTCCCTTCTCAAGTATATTTGAGGTTGCACTTCTCCTGCCTACCTGCCTACCTACCTACCTTGCTACCTATCGACCGACCGACTAACCGAACTCACTAACTACCTACCTACCTACCTACCTACCTACCTACCTACCCACATCTCTCCCTCCCCCACTCACTCACTCAACCTATATTTTTCCAACATTATATTGAAAGGAATATCATTTGAACCACATATCTCGTCATTATGATTTATTGTTATATTCAGAGCACACACATACGCTGACAATCTCCCCATGACTGAAAGCCCCGAACAGCGAATCAGAACGCGAGAACATGTCACATCTAGGGATGGGCTAAGTATATGTAAAATATCTAAAATCCATGAGCATCAAGCGACGTGGTAACATATGTGTGTAATAGATGTACATACTTTATTTCAAGTGTCTGTTTCATTTCCACAAAAGAAATCGAAATGAGTATGGCTTAGTGGAGAATACCTCGTGTTTGCCACTTCAAATATATCTACAGAAGTCTACTTCTGATTTAGTATGTAGGACTTAAACGTTAAAATTGTAGAATTTCAGTTGTTGTTTGTTGTGTGCCATTGGTCCATCACAATGCTTTACTCAGTACAAATTGACGTTCATTATGTCAGCATGATGTGTTTATCGCTGCAAATTTTAATCTGTAACATATATGAAATAAGTTCTTAACCAAGTAACAAACTAATGACTAACTGAACGATTGAATTAGGTTACCGGCCGGCCGACTGGAAAGCCGGCTGACTGAATCACTACCTACCTACCTACCTACCTACCTACCTACCTACCTACCTACCTACCTACCTAACTAACTAACTAACTACATGTACCTAGCTTTACCAAACTACCCATCCACCTACCTACCTAACTACCTACCTACCTACCTACCTACCTACCTAACTAACTACATGTAACTAGCTTTACCAAACTACCCATCCACCTACCTACCTACCTACCCACCCAGCCATCCAATCTCTTACCTGTCTGCCCCTTCCTACCTACCAACCATACTGTACTTAACTACTAACCTACCTACCTACCTACCAAATAGATCTACCTATCTGATATACGTAATCACAGACAGGTTTCATCCTTGTTATCCGTGACGTAACAGACCGACCCACCCCGACTGATGGACTAATAAAGTACAAATCATGAATGTAAGTCTCCCTCTCTCTCTCTCTCTCTCTCTCTCTCTCTCTCTCTCTCTCTCTCTCTCTCTCTCTCTCTCTCTCTCTCTCTCTCTCTCTCTCTCTCTCTCTCTCTCTCTGGGATAAAATGTAACATTTTAAATATGTACACGATATTAATGTCTGCACTTTGCTTATGTAATTCGTAACCAAAAAAGTAAAATGTGCCTATTTAAAACGAAACATACTTTTTAATTTGGAGGTATTGCTGTTTTGGGATATCCCCAGATTTATGATCGTCGTATGAATTTTATTACAGAAAAATTAAAAAGTTTGTGATCTTGAATTGGCAGAACGAATAAATAAAAGTTAAAGTCAACAGATAATATACTACTGTATGCTTTAATTTTTAATATCATAAAAATTTAACTCTCCCGGTGTCCTGAAATTTTCTTCACTGAATGTCAGCGATGCTAGGTGTCACTACAGTGTTTCAGAATACGTCAATAGGTATTACGTCACAGAGACATGTCATGGTGTCACTTGTCTGAAATGTAGCGATAGGTCAACGTGAGACGTTCCAATGTTCCCATAAAGTGCCTATAAACGTTATAAGTCTAAAAAACAGAGATTTTATATTAAATTCTATGACGATGACATTTGCTCCGATATAACACCACTCTCAACAGTGACACAGTCACAAAATAATAATTCCTATGACTAATTTTTGGCAATTTTGATGAATACATAACTTGACAATTATGATGATGACATCCGTGTTGCCTGTGCCTGCCTTATATGACGTTTGTTTTCAAAAATTAAAGTGTGTTACTAACACTAATATCTGACTTATAGTATCAACTATAATCTGTTTGTTAGATACACTATATCGGTACGTGTGGGTCGGTATCCAGAGTACAGCAATTTAACCTATATATGCTCTTCTTATAATATTTACATATAAATTTTAGAATAATTTTGAAAATTGTAACTCTTGCTTCGTGACCAGGTATCTAGTTAGTATATGATAACATTTCGTATTGAAAATAATTGTGAAATATTCCAAATCATGTAGTACTATTCTTTTACTTTTAAAATCACCAAATATGCTGACATTGTGCATGTGTGTGTGATTATGCGCACGAGCAATTAATCTCCAATAGGCATATGGCGTGATATGGAAACAAAGATTTGGGAATGTATATTTTTCGAACAACATTTTGTGATTCCTTTCATCTAACCGCCCCTTTTACTTTTCATTTTGGATTTTTGATGGAACACTTAGCTGTTCATATATTATGCTTATATACACATTTCACAAGGAACGACAAAAGAAATCCATGCCTCTGTGATATTTTTTAATGAAAAATCATCCAGCCAAACATAGTGTTATAAGCTTACAGATTAATATATTGTGCTACATGCGCGATCTAGCTATAATATAGAAGCTACATCCATTCGACATTTCCACACTATCTGTCATCGCCTACTTTCCTTGAGATGTCAAATATTTTTATATCCATGTAGTAAGAAAGCCCAAGTGTTTACTCAACATTAATGCTCATACTCATAGCATATTTGATTGTTGGAATATACAATAACTTACTCTAGGTGAAATAAATGATTATATCATTACGGCTGATTAAATAATTGTATAGAGGTTTCAAAAAGGAAACAACTAGATGTGATCAATTTTTGGTATGTCCTAAAAGAGTTAAGCTCAAATTTTCCTCACCCTTCGGATACTTCGGCATCTGCCGGCTGCTCTACATCTTTCGAAACAGCAAGTCCAATGGCAATGCAAATACCAACAACTGCAAGAACACCGATAATCGCCAATTTCTTCCAATGGTGATGTAAGGTATCTATAAAACCCATCTTGGCCAACGAACGAAACGACAACCAGATCGACCAACCTTCGTTGTTTGAGTGGAGGAAGCCCTAAACAAATACTGTAACCCCAGAACAGATTCAACACGTCAGCACGTCAAAAAAGGCACCGTTTAATTCCTATACACACGTTGATTCTGTTGAAAATGAATTGAATTGTTATTGTGTCTCTCTGATTGGCCAGGTCGTTTTCGATGCCACCCCTACTTGTCAAACTTATCAAGGCTTATAAAACTAATTTGTGTATGTCGTGACGTCAAACTAAATTGCACAATACTGCAATGGAATGTGTAACGGAACGTATCTGTATGCAAAGGAGAATTACGCTGTCATATATGAGATGGGCTTGATGAATATGGATGAGAGCTCTCGTAAATTGTTTCCGATGGACACGCACACAGCTGTGGTCTAGCTTCTTGTAATCGTATCAGTGCATTGTATAGTGTGTCAATGGAAGTTGTTTTGCGTTTAAAGCATTTGGAAATCTGTGGCATGTGAAGAGAAATCGACACTTTAAAGAGTAGATTAACCGACGGTTGGTGCAACAGTAACCCGCTGTTATATCTTAAACACTGAAACAAGCAAACAAACAAACACATATTGCGTTATAATTCCCAATACTCGAAAATTGCTACCCTCACACCTGTAAAGTACGATAAAATGGAGATGCAATTCCTCACTTATTAATGTAACGTTTCTGAGGGTCCAAATCCACACTCAAACTGTGCTAAAAATTGTTCAGCCTTTGGGTTTTTAACCCCTATAACTATATATTCATAACTCAATTCAATTCTGGAACACTTTATAATTGCAGTATTGCCACTATATCAAAATTAAATGTTTAACTGTTGGCTGTGAATGAAAATAAACCCTTCATGATTATACAGTAAACACATGCTGAAAGGTCAAATTATATTGCCACATTGTTAACGTAAGATTAATGTTAGGTTCAATTCATATGATCGAACTGTGAGAAAAACTGAATACGTCACACTGTCATAGACTAGATACATTAAACACTCTACTAAATTCACTGTACAATTTATGAACCGTTGTTACACATCATGGGACTTATTTAGCGATGATCAGTGATGCAAGTATTTTCAGACCATTACCGTATGGAAAACTACAGAAATATTTCAAGTATTGATTGCTCGACAATGTAATGTAATATTATCAAAACTCCATGATATTCATCCTTGTTGCCATTGCATTGTATGGTATGATTTCCCCTAGATGACGAAAGTGAATAGTGAACGATAACTTGAATATTGAGAAATGGTTTGATTGTTTTGTCAGGGGACAGCTTTACTGAAAAAATGTTAACCTTTTGAAAGTTGCCGAGTGCTTGCGAATGAATAGATGGCTGACACGGAAAAAAATAGATATTTTATATTTAAACAATTATAGTACTTCGGAGATTTGTGCCATAATGTCTATAATACCACTTTTTTCATATTTTGTTTTTGTCAAAGACGTGTCTAATAACCAATACCATCAATTTACATAGCAGCAAACCACTTCATTATAGTGTTTATGATGACTGTGTTTCAATATCTCAATGTAGCGTTTGTGGTGCTGATTTTGAATTGATGTCAGTATTTTAAATTGTCAAGCCCAACGTTTTTTGCGAACTTTGTGTCTATTAATAGACGTTTTTTTGTAAACGGATATTTAACAATTTTTTAAGGTGTGGAGGTATGGTGTATCTGTACTGTCCGTGCTATTGGTCTCTTTTACCAATGGTTGGCATGACAACGGGTGAAAAATAACCAATGAAATCCCTCATTTCCTAGCTACAAGTACGTCACTAATTCCCGCCCTTGTCAATTGGCCATTGCAGACTGCAAAACAGGAAATTGAGAATACAGCGCCCTCGTTCTAATTGAGGGTATCGTCACCTCATAATACTGTTTCCTAGGAGCTTTGTTACTTGGTATTCTGTAGCAGTGTAAATCAGGGATGTTTTTCGTATTGTTCAGATATTGAGGAAAGCATCAGAGCTCTATGATTAACCGAGTAACCTATACCATGTATACCCCCGGCCCCAAGGTTCACGCAGACAGGAAGTAGAGCGCCACTATGGCAAATTTGGAACGGCCTATTGCATTCTACGAGAACTACTAAGCTAAGCTTTACAGTGACACTATATTTCTGATGTCATCTTTGCTATCCGTCTGTCAGTTAACGCATTTTTAATATAGGGGTTAAAGTTGTGATGTTATGACCTCATAATCCACCCGTCAGAATTATCACTTCTGGAAAATTATTGGATACCAAAATCATTGGATACTTCAGTTTGGACATGGTCGGCAATGTAAGGAATACTTCAAATACTCAATGCCAATAGGAATTACTTATGCACATGTATGTGCTTGTTGTATTTGTATTTGTATTTGTATTTGTATTTGTATTTGTATTTGTATTTGTATTTGTATTTGTATTTGTGTGGTTATGTGTATGTGCGCGTTTGTGCACATATCCGACCCTTTCAATATATTCAAAATATTATTTTTTTTAAATATTGAGAAATATTCATTTAAATTGAAAACATCCTTTTTTAGTTACTTTGTATGTAAACATTCAACGTTAAGCATGAAATGAATATAGAAAAGAAAACCGTAACTGGACAAAAATGTCTTTGCGGATTTGATATGAAATAAAATATAAACCACTATGCATCCGTTTTGTATACCTTCAGTTACACGACTTCTAATGTAACATTTGGTACATAACATGCATTTGGGTTTCAAACCCATTTCACACATATGTTGAGTGAATGTCTGATGCCAAGCTGCACGGTGATACAGTGAGTTGAACACTATTAATTTTGTAAAATAAATTCTTGGAAAGGTCAAGAGCAATATCCATCCTGATTATAGCATTTACATTTATAACTTTCATTTGATGACCCCTTTGAATCGACATTGGGCTTCACGTTGGTACTGTCCTAGCTAGCAACCATATGCTCCGTAAATTTGCATACAGATGAGTGTAATGATGTCTCTTGTACAAAGAGCTTTGCCAGTTGCAACTTTCTTTTGTTGCAGAATGTATTGTTACTCAAAGTGATAAAAATAAAGAAAATTGTTATGCATAACATTTCTCAATACAGACTGTCGCACAGTATTTTTGAGATGAATAATTACGAGACACTTTGAAGGTGAATAATAGAGTTTGTACTAAGTATTGTGCATATGAGGACTACTGTTTCTGACCTTTGTATCAGGTTTGGTTGAAAATTAGTCTATGCATCACAGCAGTATATACATATGCACATATACAAGTTTTTCGTTATTTTATCTAATAAGGTCATTGTCTCACCAGAAAGCTCATTACAGATAACATGGGTGTAGTTACTTAAATGAGGTCTCTATCTATTACGTTTACAGAGTTAGTGCACAAAATGTGGATTTTTGAAATACTGGCAAATATGGCAACCATTCAACCAAGGTCATGACACAAGGTAATGTGCACATAATGTGAACTGCTGTCTCTAATATGTTAAAATCGGCATATGTATCTCAGAAGAGCATGCAATTCGAATGTTTTACTATTTGATCTTGAAGATAGAGGTCATGATCAAAGGTCAAAGTCTCATTAGTAAGCCCATTATAAATAACATGAGTGTAGACACTCAAATGAGGTCACTATCTACTAAGCTTCCATAGTTGGTGGGCAAAATGTGCAGTTTTACTCGTCTTTATGCCTGTTTCGCCTTGAATAGGAAGGTCAAGGTCAAAGATCCAGGTATATAACATGGGTGTAGACACATGAATACAGTTTCTATTAAACTTTTGGTGTTAATAAGCAAAATGTTAATTTTCACGAAAAATGGCTAACATTTCACCGATATCAAGAAAGTCACGGAACGAGGTGACGTGCATATGCGGAGTATAGCACCAGACATTTGTTGATGGTTTGGGTGAAATGTTGGCCAATACATGTGGACACGTACAGATGGACGGACGGACGGACGGACGGACACACGGAACCCAACATAATAGCCCCACCCCAGATTTCGTCGTTTCAAGGCTAATTATATGCTAATATTGCACATTTTTGTCAACCACACTAGACCTGTCCATAACTTGCCAAGCTTAGTTCTGATGATATAATAGTAGAACTAGTCGTGCAGCATGACATAATTTGCAAACACTCTTGTCTGCTACTTGCTATCCTTATTTTAGTCTTATGATAAATTATAGACAATAGAGGCGGAAGTGTATAGCCAAATCAAATAGGGCAAATGCTGATGGCGGTGGTGTCTTGAATATGTTGATGGGAAATGGACGCTGTCGATTATTGTGTTATTTACGGCAATGCTGTGTTGGAGCTTATTTCATCATGCACTGTGTTATGTACTCTTTGACACTCCAGACCTAATCCAAAATTAAAATTCCATGCCCCCCCCCCTCCACATCGACACTGATTAAACAGAGTGGCCCCTTTCATGCCCCATGCCTCGGTCATAAAATCCCCTCCTCTTAAATTTCAGTGGTCGACCGTCACGGATGTCCAGAGGAAGTACAATTTATTTGTTGAAAAACACGATGCATTACTTAATGATCTAAGTTCTGACGGCTTGGACGGCTGTTACCTTTCAAACAGATAAAATAAACTGGACATCAGTCAATTTGTCAAATGTCTATTCAATACAAGTATGATATAATTCGAATTGTACATGCACGCCTTGGGTGTGGTTTTAATTCCTTTACCAGCAATACTTAAACTGTCTATCATTTTGATTTACTAGTTTTACAACAAATGTTACATTATATCATGTACGTGTATCGATACGTACATTTGGCAAGTTTAGCATAATTTACTTACACATTTGCATGGACTAGATCTCATTTGTATGCCTGTGTTGTAGGCACGAAGAGCCGCTTAAATATTCCAAGCTTAGCCAGACATGTTACAGTGGATTGAGAAGTAAAATGTATATACTGTTTGAAATGTTACGTTGACTAAAGAATGTTAATATTGTAAAGCACAGCATCCACTCGGAACTGTTTTTAATTGTTGGTTATTGCAAATATAGATTTCGATACTAGTATTTTATCTACTTGTTTTTAAAGGGGCACAAGCTGAGTTTATTCATTTTGGGCGATATTTATACTGCGTACGTATTTAAAAGTCACTCGTCATATTCTACTTACTGAAACATACTTAATCATCACTCGCAATAGGCTGACCTCAAATCTGATATTAAGATATAACACGTAAACGATCTGATGACGTAATTGTGTGTACGTATACAAAATGTAGAGGAATCAATACTTGGCAATCAACTGTTCTAACAATGCCAGTGGCTCAGCTTGAACCACTTTTAATACTGTACGGAGGTTTTCTTTAGTTTTTCATTTATTTGATGTTTGAATGACGATTGTATAGCTTTCAAAAATATACTTGATGCACACACGCTGTCATTTGATTGAATGTAGATGACTTTATTATTCTGATCATAAAAAGTTTGGCTATGATATATTATCTGTGGGTGTCAGCTTGTCGATTTGAACAATTCTTACAAAATAGTCTCTTCTGTGTTTTTAGTGGATTTACGGATATTTATGTGATTTTTTTGCTAAAGAACTAAGTAAGAAAACAAACAAACAAACTATTGCGATTGTGACGTAGGACCTGATTTTGTCTTTCGATCACGATGGTAGATAAACAAACATCCATGGTGGTAGGTATGTATAAGCATTACATGTTTAAGTCACCATATTTTCTTTTCAGTTCAGCAATACTACTAAATAAATGGTCATCTTCCCTTGCTGAACAGTTTGGTAACGTGGCTCTTGAAACTGAACCAATTACAAATCAATTCTAAAAGTATTATGATAATGATAAAATGCAAAAGTAGACAATGAAAGTACGAGCTAGTTTGACGACAGTGTTGAAATCCGCTTCTATATATCGTCGACAATGTAAACAATGTCTCGCAATAATGCAAGATTTCGCAGTCTCGCGAGATTTCATTTTTTTATTTTTTTATACAAACACGTGAATATATGAGAATAAGGACTGCGCCACTCTATATGCCTTAGTGTAAAAATTCGGAAAACCAACATTTTAACTATACAACATTTAATATGTCTGCCACTAATACTTATATTAACATTTCAGTAGCCAATGCTGTCAGTCTTCTGTTTCAAAGAAATTTCATAAAGCTTTAAAACAAGAAAACCCAGTGATTCCGTCAATTTTTAGCTGCGACGGAAACTCTTGACCACGTACATATAGTGAATACAATATGATGAACTATGAAAGCAGGAGCATGCCAACATTGGTGGCGCACTTCTACATTTAACTCTGGTGTTGCATTTTAGGTGTCTCGGGATGGGACTGCTTACCCGTGCACAATCCATGGACTACACTCCGTGTATAGCATTTTGGTGATGCCTGTAGCAGTTTACTGAAGATTGATCAGAACTGAACGACACTACATGTCTGATTAATATATATAAGCAGAAACAAGTTGCTGAATCTTCAATAAAATGAAAGCAACAATAAATATTCACATCACTTTTCATTTAAGATACATAGAGGCTACTGATTCATAATATCACAGATAGATTTATTTATTAATTTACAGATGTTTATTTTTTAGTAGAATTTAAAAAAATATATTAAAATTGAAGACTTGATTGAAACTGTCTTAGGTATCTTAGAAAACTTAAAACTAAACATTGAAAATTGAATACTTATTTTACTTATGTACTCATATGATGCCAAACTATAATCACTTGTTGTCTTTCTAAATATGTATCCACCACAGTCAAAAAGTATCCAGCCACAATATCGATCATGTTTAGAAAAAAGTGGAAGTAAAATTTATGTGATATAAAATCATGAAATGACTCTCCAGAACCCAAAGTTTTATGAAATATATACATCTATTTCCTGGAGTGGCATATACTGTACCCCTTTAAAGAAACATTCAGTTTACATATTGTTTGATTATATCGTTATTATATTCTTTCTTTACTTTACAGCTAGCATTAGATATGAGATTTTTTATGGCTGTGCCACCTGGTTTGGGTCGATAGCTCAGTGTCAGATGAAAGGAGGTAATCTGGCTGTTATACCTGACAGTGAGACCTACATGTATACACGACTGGTGTCACTCATATACAAACGCTTGTATAACCTCGACTTGTTCAATGCTCATGATTTCGAAGTAGAAGGTCACTGAACGACGTTTAATGGTCGGAGTGCTTCTCGAATATGTAAATTGGGCAGCAGGAGAACCCAACAACGGAGAGTGTGGTAGATGTGGCTCGCATCAACACTGTGGTCAATTACAGTAATTCATATACAAACTTTAAATTTCCGACATTATCGTCAAAGCTGAATTCATTGTAGCTTGCTATACATCATTAGAATTGAAATAGATTATGAAGTCATTCACAACAATACTATCCTACAGAGTGAGATTAGTAGCAACCTCAAATCAAACATTGACAATGTCTTTCACGACATGTCACCACAAATGAATTAATGTGCATAGCTCTCTAGCGGGCCAGTCAGAAATTGTCCGTCGGATTAAATAAGTTTCAAATCATAGTGTATTATGCGGTAATGACGTCAGAATGCTGTGACCTATGGTTATATCCGGTCACAATACTTTTTGCACAAAGTTGTTTTAAAGTTGCCGTAGTCAGTCAGTATATTTATTTATTTATTTATTTATTTATTTATTTATTTATTTATTTATTTATTTATTTATTTATTTATTTATTTATTTATTTATTTATTTATTTATTTATTTGTTTGTTTGTTTGTTTGTTTGTTTGTTTGTTTGTTTGTCTGTCTGTCTGTCTGTTCTTTTTTGTCTGTCTGCCTGTCTGTCTGTCTGTCTGTCTGTCCGTCTGTGTCTGCCTGAGTCTTTCTTTATGTCTCCCTCACTGTATCTGTCTACCTGTCAGGCTGCCTGTCTGTCCGTCTGTCTGTCTGTCTGTCTGTCTGCCTGCATCTGTTTCTCGTTTTGTCTCTCTCTCACTGTGTATGTCTTTCGGCCTGCCCCCGTCTCTGTCTGTCTGTCTGTCTGTCTGTCAGTCAGTCAGTCAGTCAGTACATGTATAATTTTAACTTGGCAGGTCTGGAAGTAACCCTACAAAATTCTTGATGGATGATGGTTGCTGTTATAATCTAAGAGGTTACATTTGTGAATTTATGGGTAAGTTTGTCATTGGCGAGATATAGCCTCAAAACTGCAATCTTACAAGTATAGTGGCGCATGGTGTTTGTATAATATCAGTCATTCAATGCCATTTAGATAGACTTATATAGGATGTAATTAGGCAGCTCACGGCGTTAGATTCAAAATAATGGAACACTTTCAACAAACAATTACGAAAGTGGTAGAGAGCATCTTCACATTGGGTCCTTGCAATTTGTAAACAATTAAAGGTAACATTCATTGTTTGTATTATCATACATTTATCTTTTCCATTTCCCTGGTATGAAGTCATTTCCCCTATTTTTGTATTTATATTCTAAACTATGAATGACTTCCTCAGGCGTGTTCTCACCTTGAGAACTTTGTCTTTTCCATACAATAGAAAGCAAGTACATTTGTAGAAATGACGCCACGAAGATACCAGTTCCTGGAATTGATAATGGAAGGCTCATTTGTACACGCCTTCCGCGTGGTCGTGGCTGGGAAACCAGACACGTCAATAGCTTCGTACTTGAGGGTCTATGATGTAGTTAACAATAGCTAGGATTTGTACATAAACGGCTGAAATCCGATGTTTTAGGGTTGGAACTTATCGATCTGAGCTTTGACTAGTTAGGGCCGTTAAGGTGCCTCCATCTCCAATTATTTAACCACGAGCTAAGCAACTTTATATCCTGACTGTGTGTGAGTTCATCCAATGTATGTCCAGCTTACGATCTCTGTACCTTGAATTAAATGAGCCAAGAGAGTGAGACTGTTTCCCCAGCAGTTTATCTATCCCCGTATTCCCCTTTATCTATGTTATTTACAGTGTAAACAAATATCAATAGTGTATTAGTGGCTAGTTTTGTTGTTCATTTTTATGTGTTACTTACCGTAAGTGGCCATGGAGGCCATACTATATCCCATTTGTCTGTCTGTCTGTCTGTCTGTCTGTCTGTCTGTCTGTCTGTCTGTCTGTATTATCAAAAGACGGCTGTATGAAATTAAGGGGGGAACAGTAAAATGCAGCAAGCCACGTTTTATATTTTCACATTCATAATTAATAATAATTAATAATTAATAATTTATTGTTTAAAGACCACTACACAAACATGTCTCAGCGGTCTGAACATTACAAAATAAGAAAGACTAGCAAAAGAGCAACAACAACAAAAATCTAGCAAAGAACACAATGAATAATTTAAAAGCGTCTCTAAAAACAAAATCGGATTTAAAAATTAGCAATCAATTTAAAAACATCAGCAATAGCATTGTCGGAAAATATACGTTTTAAGACCCTTCTTGAAAGGAGCAATTTTCTCAAGTATTCGAAGCTCAGGAGGTAAACTATTCCACAGTTTAGGAGCATACACACTGAAAGTCCTGTCACCATACGTTTTAGGAAGGTTGTTTTCCATGATCTTTAATCATTTATGAGAACACGGCTGACACTATAACATACTAAACTGTCATATATGAACAGTTTTAGAATAAGTGGGGTTGGCACATTATTTTATTTTATTTTTTTTATAATATTTTTTTCATGTGTGAGTGGCTAGTTCAGGTAGTTATGTTTTCCGTTGTTTTTCAAATGGTCTCTGTGTTATTAGTGTGAAGTTCTTCTCATCAGATGTACAGCCATTACAGATTGGAAGAACTGTTTTATATTGTCTTTTCGATTTTATATATTTTTTCTCGAACCCGTTAAAAAATATGGTCGACAGTGAGCTATGTGGGGTTGGGGTAACCGGAACCAAACATATACAGAATACACATCTGCCTAGCCTAGTTCCATGACGAATAGTATACATACTGGTAAAAGTGTGTATACTGTCCGTCATGGAACTAGACTAACATCTGTCATTATATCAATCTCTTCATTACAACTTGAGGTGTTTCAATGTTAGAAGTGCTATTTTCAATTGGCTTCTATTACATAATACGACTTTTATATTTTCCACTAATCTAGGATTACCATACTCCTCAAGTCTCAACATACTATATCTTTTCGCCATCTAAAAATTGTTTATTCATAACAAAGCGATATGATAGGGTGAAAACAAAGTCGACCTTAACAGTGAGTTCAAATGCCTTGTAATTTGAGAAACAGGATAGAAGGGCACATTCCGGGGTCATACATGTAAGAGATGGCCCCCGGAGCGGAGAGTGTTGCCCGGATAGCTATACTGTGACAAACACGTCACGTGGTTGACGAGCGTTCCCATACACACTACAGACAAGGAAAATCTTTGAGGAAATCCTTGTTTGACCTGACACCAACCATGAAGATTTATCAAGACGTTGCTTGCATAATATTGTACTCCGTAATTGTCGAATTTTGCGGTAAGTTGACGTGACGACCGAATTGAATTGTATGTAGGACCTATAAATGTAGCAAACAAACGCATGTAACATGTATTCACGACTGAAAAAGTTACAAATAGCTTGATTAGCGTGGGTATTTCATATATCGTGTGAGACTTCATACCATATAGCTCCTACACGTACAGGTTCTGTTTATACCGATACAAATTCGTAGCGTAGTGTGGTGTAGTTTAACGTCGTTATGCCGGTGGCCATGGAAGTATGGCCCGAACAGGCTAGGCAAGGGTGTGGTTTTTAGGTAGACTATTACGAAAGTGTTATTGTCCAGCAAATTCCTTTCATAAAAGAGTTCCTTTTATGCAATCAAAGTCTCGGTTACTCAGACTCGTCGTTGTAGTTCAAATTGCGATAAGCATGAACCTCCAAAGACGAGTCTTGGAGACTACTATCAAATTTAAAGTTGACTGCTTTTACAACTTGGCTACCTCTCTCACCATGTACGCCATGACGGGGCGCCCTCACACATCGGTCAATACCTCCCAGAGGAGGCCGTCAAGGGCCGAATGGCACGACGTATCTAACAGTCTAACTTCTAAGTTGCAATGACTTTTCTTCAAAGCATTTGATGTAGAGATAGATGCAGTCATAATACCTAGCTAGAGAGATGATCATGGCATTTTACTAGTGAAAACACTGTGACCTTTCTTTTTGAAACTACAAATCTTATCGAAACTGTGAAGAAAATTCTTTGACCCTTTTAAACACTAAAGGTGTCCACTTCCAAATATCCCATACTGCGACTTTACACACTTTAATGTAATTTGCTAATTGCTTAGTTGCAGAAGGGGCAAGGTATGAAATACTATCAGAGTTGACATGAAATACATTGTACGCTTAGTTGCAGCAGGGGTAAAGTATGAAATATTTCCAGAGTTGCCATGAAATATGCTTAGTTGCAGAAGGGGCAAGGCATGAAATACTATCAGAGTTGCCATGCCATGAAATATGCTTAGTTGCAGAAGGGGCAAGGCATGAAATACTATCAGAGTTGCCACACTTAGTTGCAGGAGGGGCAAGGTATGAAATACTTCCAGAGTTGACATGAAATATGCTTAGTTGCAGAAGGGGCAAGGTATGAAATAAAAGTGGCCATGCTAAATATTTAATTTTCGAAATGCCTAGTTGCAATTGCACATTGTGTAAAGAGTTTCCAGAGTAAACATATGCTAAATACTAATTGTTTAGTTGCAGTGGGGACAAGGTATGCAGTATATCCAGAGTGTAAATCATGGTTTGAGGCTGTTGTGTTGTGTCAAGAAAAAGGCGGGAATCTCGCAATCATTCCAGACGCTGTGACTCATAACCACGTGGTTTCCCTCATTCACCAAGGGGGTCACAATGACGTCAATTTTTGGATTAACGCTCATGATACAAATTCAGAGGGACACTGGACGACAACTAATGGTGATCCTATACCTTACCAGAATTGGGCGGAAGGAGAACCAAATAACTATGGAGGACATGCAAGGTGTGGGGGATACCAAGATTGCACACAATTATGGTAAAATGTTCCCTATTATCATTAATAGAGAGAGAGAGAGAGAGAGAGAGAGAGAGAGAGAGAGAGAGAGAGAGAGAGAGAGAGAGAGAGAGAGAGAGAGAGAGAGAGAGAGAGAGAGAGAGAGAGAGAGAGAGAGAGAGAGAGAGAGAGAGAGAGAGAGAGAGAGAGAGAGAGAGAGAGAGAGAGAGAGAGAGAGAGAGAGAGAGAGAGAGAGAGAGAGAGAGAGAGAGAGAGAGAGAGATGGACTCGGATGGATAGCTAGTGAGTAAGTTACAATGCCGGGATAGGTAAATAGATGGATGGATGGATGCGGATGGATGGATGGGTGGGTGGGTGGGTGGATGAATGGATGGATGGATGGATGGATGGATGGATGGATGGATGGACGGACGGACGGACGGACGGACGGACGGACGGACGGACGGACAGACAGACAGACAGACAGACAGACAGACAGACAGACAGACAGACAGACAGAGATAGATAGATAGTTAGATAGATAGATAGATAGATAGATAGATAGATAGATAGATAGATAGATGGATGGATGGATGGATGGATGGATGGATGGATGGATGGATGGATGGGTGGGTGGGTGGATGGGTGGGTGGGTGGGTGGGTGGGTGGATGGATGGGTGGATGGCTATACAACTTTGACGCTAGGCGAACTTTCACTTGATTGATATATACACCATATTATGTAAATTAATAATTTTAATAGTTATTGTTTACCATATATACCTAGGTCAGAACGAGACAACTTTGAATGGGACGACGAAATTTGCTGTCAAAGTAATGGATATGTTTGTGAATTCCTAGGTACGGTAATTTTATCAATAAAGTCAAAACATATATTTGAAGAAAAACTATTTTGGATAATGGTAATAATTGACATGTTATACAATCTATTCACTTCACACGTTATTTTGTCTTTTTAAGTTGATGTCAGTTTCCGCATCCACTATTTCTCATGAGACTTCATTTTTTTGTTGCGATTTCAGGGTTGGCAGTAAAAAGCTAGGTAGGGTCGGGTAGCCGGAACCAAACAATTATTTTTTTAGACCTAATATTCAATACCTCTTTTCTTTTCACTACAGATCACACTACAACCACCGAGAAGGCCTATAACAATAAAACGACAATTAGTGCTGTAGTCGTAACAGCTACACATTCAGTGACAGAGACAACACAGCAGACAACCGAGCCAGTGACTACAACGATGGAACAATGTAGACAAATGTTGTCAATATCCCCAGCAACCGTGACCTCTTCGTCTAATAACAGTAAACCGAAGGCAAGACAGTACACAGATGATACTGACAGTGACGATACAAAGAGTTCCAGTATGTTGTATATTTAAGTTATATAAACATGCACAATGAAATTATGTAATTGAACCCACAATAAACTAGTAATATCGGAGGCTACCGGAATCCGAGACAACAATAAAGTGAAGATCTATGCGGTGTTTAAATATTGAAAAAAACGTGGAAACTACATATGATTTGTGTTTGTAAGTTATGATTGGTACACAATAGATTACGTCATATTTTATGTTTACATAAAGCTAGCAAGACATAACAGCTAGCATTTGACTCTTGAACCACTAAGTTACAGACTGTACCAATACAATGTCTTTCATGTTGATTACAAGTGCCTGATAGTCTTCTGTGTAAACTTAAATGAAGGATTGAACATCTCATGAACAATATAAAGTTACCCCAATGTATGCTACTTGTCTTATGATATGATCATGACTTGATCTATAATTTCCCTTGTAGGTGATCCTTTTATAATAATTCTGCTGATATTATCCGTGGTTAATTTTACCTTCCTGGTGTGTATCACTGCTTTCCTCTATGTCTGTGTGTGGAAGAAACTGTAAGTGTACTTTTCATTATTATCACATGTAGTTGCGTCTTCATGACCATACACTCACTATAACCTATTCCACCTCTTTCACAAACTTTAGCAGAAACCGTCACCTTAGTTGGTAAGATTCTAGATGGTGATCTTTACGCAATGACAAATGTACTGGCCCATCGAAAGACACGAGGTATTTACCCATCCATCCTGGCCGGCGCGTGTGCACATTAACATTTCTGTCTGTCTGTCTGTCTGTCTGTCTGTCTGTCTGTCTGTCTGTCTGTCTGTCTGTCTGTCTGTCTGTCTGTCTGTCTGTCTGTCTGTCTCTGTCCGTCCGACCGTCCGTCTATGCGTTTGTGTGTCTTTGTCTGTATGCCTGTCTGTCTGTCTGTCAGTCAGTCAGTCAGTCAGTCAGTCAGTCTGTCTGTCTGTCTGTCTGTCTGTTTTGTGTGTGTATGCGTGTGTGTGTGTGTGTGTGTGTGTGTGCGCTCGCGTTTAGGTATGCCTGTCCCTATCCCTTTTGTGACCACACCGAAATGTAAGTGTTCATAGTGAGTTTAATTGAAAACCATAGCAGGGAAATGCAGACTGATAAATCGGGCAAAGTGATAAGGGTGAGTAATGTATCAAAGCATCCTAAAATCAATTAGTGTCAGTTGTGTATCAAAGCATCCTACTGAGCTAGGATTTCTATACCCATATCATGTTGTACAGTCATATCATTTCCTACAGCCATATCATGTTGTATAGTCATATCATTTCCTACAGCCATATCATGTTGTACAGTCATATCATTTCCTACAGCCATATCATGTTTATCATAACGAAACTAAGAGTCATGTTTCCTCTTTCATAGGCCTCAGGCCATGGTTCGTGAACCTCGTTACCAAGATCTCGTCAACCAATCCAGTGGCAGTGATATGTTTCTCACAGATGTACAAAAGTGATTTCATTTGAAGTCTCGGAAGTCCAGTCACTATAGGTCATTATTTTCTCGCTGAAATTTACACCTTTTAGTCTAAATTTTTGTTATTTTATTTTACTTATTTTAATTCATGTTATATCTGCTTTTATTTGTTGGTGATTGTGCAAAGCTTAAGTAATTCCTCCAGGGATTAGTACGTGTTGTATTAAATTGTTAGTCATTACAATTTACAAAGAGTTGTCTATGTACATATATTTTCTAAGTATTATTACTATTAGAAATACCGTGTTTTCGGAATTGCGTTTGCATTCAATTCTGGCAATCTTGGCTAAATGTCAAGAAATCACGTATAGGAGCATGGCGGTGGTGCTAATGATGATGATGTAATTGGACAATCATAATGACAGATTTATGATGGGTAACAGTTTGAACCACCTACAATTGAAGCTTCAGCAAGTTTAATATGACATGATGTGTTATTTAGTTTAGAAATATGATCGTATGATTTCATTGTTCTGTAAAAGTATAAATAAGAATAAAATGTCCAATAATCACTCTTCTTGGGGACTTGGATGTGAAATGTGATTCTAGGAAACCGAAATAGTGTGAGGTAATTATCAACTGTGGGCTACGAACAATCCTGATGTGTTAGAGAGTAGTGTGCGAGATTGCGTGGTATTTCGTAAATATAAATGTCCACTTCAAAACAATTATTTCGTTGAAGGACCCTTGTAGTTACTGGCTATTTTCGTCACGTAGGATCCCAACATGTATATGTGTGAATTAAGCCTTGCGCTTTGGGTGATTTTTATTAATTAAAAAACAAACAAACAAACAAACAAACAAACAAACAGAAACACACAATGAAAGTTTACATTTTTTAATCTAGAATCTACACATTCTGTACCTTTTGCAAGTCAACGAGATTAAATATTCAACCGCGATGTACTAAGAATCACAAGTTGAACTATTAATATTTTATTTCGACCACATTAAAGAATTTAGCTTCATAAACTCTCGATACAGCATCTATACAGCCTTAGATCCGAAATTGTCGATTCTTTGAGAAACATTCCTCAAATATTGAAGACAAAGGTGACGACACTTAAACGTTGGTACTGTTAATTTCTTCATGTAGACCTTTCTTGTCGAAATCTTGATAAAACGGTTCGTGAAGGCCATTAGGTTGTCTGTGTGTGAGAAACGGTAAACTCGGTTAGTAAGCTTACTTCGGTAATTGTAATAGACGATAGTTAACTTTATATGTAGTTTCTAGAAACTTTCAAAGGAGAAATTTGTGAAAGTATCAAGTAGGCATGTATGAGAGAGACGAGGTATGTCCGAAACGTTCATTCAACTTATCTTAACATGTAGCGATGAAAGCAGACTTTAGGTTTACCCGCACCAATATCATTATTTAATATTTTGATGTATTTTATGATATCTAAATGACTTGCAAAATAATAAATGTAAAACACGCGATATTGGCGTGCTTCTTTTCACACAACCCAAAGATAATAATCATTTGGGAATAGAGATATACAGTCAGATAGTATTGGAATATAACAAACGACGCCTGAATTTTTTGTGAGTGTTTACACAATCGTGTTAGGCGCCATGTTATTTACAAAAAACATAAACATGGTTTAATTGGCAATCATTTAGAATCTTAACATATGTACATGTATGGTTGTGGCTTGAGGAATAAAAAACTTAAAATACGTGATTAGGCTTTTATCTGTTAAAAGTTCGACTGGTAAGATGTCGACATATTTAAGATGTCTTTATATAGACACTTACGTTTTCCGCCAAACATAAAAGTATTGGAATACGACAACAGCCAACAGGAGAAGAAGGTTGATAGATGATATTACCAACTCAAAGGTTACCATAACGTAGTTATCTATTGAGAAATACAATTCAACATGTTTAACCTGTGTACTTACACGCACATACACATACATACATACATACATACATACATATATACATACATACATACATACACCACACACACACACACACAAACACACACACACACATGCATGCATGCATGCATGCATACATAATGTACATACATACATACATACATACATACATACATACATACATACATACATACATACATACATACATACATACATACATACATACTTACATACATACTTACAGACAGATACATGTAGATACATACACTTAATTATCCAAATTTATCTGTATACGTGCGTGCGTACATGCGTGTGTGTGTGTGTGTGTGTGTGTGTGTGTGTGTGTGTGTGCGCGCGTGCGTGCGTGTTAAGCATTATTTAGTAGCTAAATCTGTACATTATATTCTGTTATTTTGTGTGTGCAATTGCTAATCAAGAACTGACCTCAATAATTGTTTGTAGAAATGCGTCTACAAATGGTATAAAAGGTATTGTCTTAGACTGGTTCTCACCTTATCTATCTCACAGGTTTCAGTCAGTCACCATTAATGGTCAATCTTCATCACCAAATCCACTTCAGTTCGGCGTACCTCAAGGTTCAGTACTCGGCCCACTCTTATTCTCTCTTTACACAGGACCACT
Source organism: Glandiceps talaboti (assembly GCF_964340395.1). Taxonomy (NCBI): domain Eukaryota; kingdom Metazoa; phylum Hemichordata; class Enteropneusta; family Spengelidae; genus Glandiceps; species Glandiceps talaboti. Next base: position 27,976,747 of record NC_135554.1, on the reverse strand, counting down.
TGGACAACTTATTCGCCACCATGATCTTAAATTCCACCAATACGCCGACGACAACCAAGTTTATCAAACTTTCTCCAGGGCCAACACCTCAACTGCAGTTTCAAGCATTGGGAACTGTTTGGTAGACATTAAAAATTGGATGACCCTAAACAAGTTACAGCTTAATGACGGGAAAACTGAAATACTGTACATTCGTTTCACTATTAACAGTATACATGTTGGATCAAGCACAATTCAACCGTCTACCTCCGCTCGCAACATCGGGCTTACATTCGATACCACACACAATTTTAAGCAACACATTATTCGAACCTGCAGGAATATTTATCTACATGTACGTCAGATAGTACGATAGATAGATAGATAAATAGATAGACAGAATTGGTTTCATTCGGAAATACCTCTCTCAAGATGCCTGCAAGAAACTTATATACTCTTAGACTACCATCTCCTCACAAGTAGACTATGCCAATGCGCTCTTGTTCGGACTACCACGTGCACATCAATCTTTTGCAAAGAACACAGAACTCAGCCGCCCGACTTATCACACAGTCAAGGAAACGTGATCACATCACACCAATCCTGATGTATCTACATTGGCTTCCGGTAATCTTCAGGATTCATATTCATTTATTTATTTATTTATTTCTTCCGTAAGGAAGAGATATGTTAGTGGGTGGAAGTCTGTCTGTCTGTGTGTCTAACTGTGTCATCGTTTTCTCCATAACAGCTGGCTCAATTCAAACGAAATTTTGAAGGTGTATTCCATAGAGTAATGGCAAAACCTGATTAGGTTTTGGTAAAAATCGCGTGAATATTTATGGGCGCTGAAGTGATGGGCGCTGACCAGAAACAATTTTTTTGGCCTTTAGAACTCTTTCTACGGTGAGTGCTATGCTACAACGTTCTATAAAGCTTCACATTACATGTTGTCGTTGGCCAGGAGATCACTTACAGCAATGGGCAAATAGCAATTAATGAGAAAAATTAACTTATTGCATATGTTCTGTTGTATTCCAACAATTGTCTGGAGGAACAACAATCTCAAAACTTTGCCCTTATGGAAGGCATTCAGTTTAAATCTGGTTTTTATCTTTTCGCCGTCTAAAACTTGTTTATCCACTGCAAAGCATAGGATAGAGTGAAAAGAAAGTCGACTTTAAAGGTGATTTAAAATGCTCACATTCACTATTTTGCTAGACGACATGTTTGTGAAATGTATACTGGTTTTAAAATTAAAAAAACACATCTGCAAACACTTTAAAATGACCTTTTTTTCAGTCAGTTCCCTTCGGATTTACTTCGAGAGTTTTCGGTTATTTCCGGTCCCACCTAGACCACGCGACATTACAAGTGTTTATGTAGATCTAGTCTATCCGTTTTGATTTATTTTGCTATAATATGGGGACATAATATGTTAGCATTTATACCCACAGACACTGACAATTAGTCAGGAAGTGTGAGTAAAAATATCAGTAAATGTTGGTTAATAAGACATGTAGACTGTAGTTTTTGTTTACTGATGTCTATTACAACCACCTGCAATGTATTTTTTCACAATGCTGTTGAGTTTTATTCACCTGTTGACTACGCTCGTCATAGGCTACGTGCAAACGATGTCCCTCTATGACGTCATAAAATCCCGTGGTCTAGGTGGGACCGGAAATACCCGAAAATTCTCGAAGTAAATCCGAAGGGAACTGACTTAAAAAGGGTCATTTTAAAGTGTTTGCAGACGCTTTTTTAAAGTTTTGAAACCAGAATACGTTTCACAAACATGTCGTCTAGCAAAATAGCAATAGTGAATGTGAGCATTTTGAATCACCTTTAACTATGAGTTCAAATGCCTTCTAATTTGAGAAACAGGATAGAAGAGGACATTTCAGGGTCATAATACATGTAAGAGATGGCCTCCAGGGAGTTGTCTGATAGCGATATTGTGACAAACATGTCACGTGGTTGACGATCTGGCTACTGTTTACACCTTAAGGGAGGTTCTCATACACACTACAGACAAGGAAAATTGTTGAGGAAATCCTTGTCTGATATGACACCAACCATGAAGATTTATCAAGAGGTTGCTTGCATAATTTTGTACTCCGTAATTGTCGAATATTGTGGTAAGTTGGTTTGACGATTGACGTGAATTGAATTGAATTAAATGTAACAAACAAACGAATGTATACGTAGCATGTATTCACGACTGAACTTTAAAGTCATAAATAGCTTGATTAGCGTAGGTATTTCATATGCCGTGTGAGACTTCATACCATATAGCTCCTACACGTGAAGGTTCTGTTTATACCTACATTTCCTAGTGTTGTGTGGTTTACCGTCATTATGCTGGTGGCCATGGAAGTATGGCACGGACAGGCTAGTCGAGGGTGTGGTTTGAGCCAGACTATTACGAAAGTGTCATTGTCCAGCGAATTGGTCTCTCAAAGAGTTTCTTTCATGCAGTCTGGGTTTAATACTCAGACTCATACGCATGGACCCCAAAAGACGTGCCTCTGAGACTACTGTATGTGAAATTTAAAGTTGACTGCTTTTCCAACTTGTTTGCCTCTCACCTCACTGAAGTTAACTTTTGAATTCTCTGTAAGATACGCCGTGACGAGGCACCTTCACACATTGGTCAACCCCTCCAAGAGGAGGGCAGAACAGCTCAACGTATTTTACAGTCTAACTTTCTTCAAAGCATTTGATGTAGAGATAGATTTAGTCATAAGAGATATATGTAGTCATAATACCTAGCTTGGGAGATAGATGTAGTCATACTACCTTGATAGGCAGATATATGTAGTCATAATACCTAACTAGAGAGATAGATGTAGTCATAATACTTAGCTAGTGAGATAGAGGTAGTCATAATACCTAGTTAGAGAGACAGATGTAGTCATAATACCTAGAGAGATAGAGGTAGTCATAATACCTAGTTAGAGAGATAGAGGTAGTCATAATACCTAGCTAGAGAGATAGAGGTAGTCATAATACTAGGGAGATATAGAGGTAGTCACAATACCTAGCTAGGGAGATATGTGTAGTCATACTACCTAATTAGAGATATAGAGGTAGTCATAATACCTAGATAGAGTTAGTCATAGTACATAGCTAGAGAGATAGAGGTAGTCATAATACATACTTAGAAAGATAGAGGGAGTCATGATACCTAGTTAGAAAGATAGAGGTAGGCTTAATACCTAGTTAGAGAGATAGAGGTAGTCATAGTACATAGCTAGGGACATAGAGGTAGTCATAATATCTAGCTAGGGAGATAGAGGTAGTCATAATACCTAGCTAGGGGGATAGAGGTAGTGATATATACCTAGCTAGGGAGATAAAGGTAGTCATAAATACATAGCTAGGACCTTGTTTTGCTCCAATGAATATAAGGATCTAGGATTTCTTTTTCTTTTATCGACCTCTGAAAGCTTGTCAATGAGTACATTTTTAATTAAATAACATGGCATTTTACTACTGAAAACATTTTTCTTTTTGAAACTACAAATCATATCGAAACTATGAAGAAAATTACCCTTTTAAACACCAAAGGCGTCCAACTCCAAATATCTCACGCTGCAACTTTACATACTTTACATTGTTAAATCATCAATTTTCTGAATGCTTAGTTACAGAAGGGGCAAGGCATGAAATACTTCAAGAGTTGACAGGAAATATGCTTAGTTGCAGAAGGGGCAAGGCATGAAATATTTCTAGAGTTTACATGAAAGACATTGTATGCTTAGTTGCAGCAGGGGCAAAGTAAATATTTCCAGAGTTGCCAATCGCGCATAGTGTGAAGAATTTCCAGAGTGAACACGCTAAACATGACTAGTTATTGTTTAGTTACAGAGGGGACAAGGTATGCAGTATTTCCAGCGTGTAAATCAATGTCCGAAGCTGTTGCCTTGTGTAAAGAAAAAGGTGGGAGCCTCGCAATCATTCCAGACGCTGTGACTCATAACCACGTGGCTTCCCTCATTCACCAAGAGGGTCACAATGACGTCAATTTTTGGATTGACGTTCATGTTAGAAATTCAGAGGGACACTGGACGACAACTAATGGTGATCCTATACCTTACCAGAATTGGGCGGAAGGAGAACCAAATAACTATAGAGGACATGCAAGGTGTGGGGGATACCGATATTGCACAAAATTATCATGGTAAAATGTTACTTATTATCATCAATATAAAGAGAGACAGGTGGACCGGAGGGGCAGTTATTTAATGTACATGATAAGGATAGATAGATAGATAGATAGATAGATAGATAGATAGATAGATAGATAGATAGATAGATAGATAGATAGATAGATAGATAGATAGATAGATAGATAGATAGATAGATAGATAGATGGATGGATGGATGGATGGATGGATGGATGGATGGATGGATGGATGGATGGATGGATGGATGGATGGGCGGGCGGGCGGATATACATCTCTGAAGCTAGGCGTACTTCCATTTGGTTGATATACACCATATCATGTACATTAATAATTTTAATACGTGTTGTGTGCCATCTATATCTAGGTCAAAACGAGACAACTTTGAGTGGTACGACGAACCTTGCTGTCAACTTAATGGATATGTTTGTGAATTCCTAGGTACGATTATTTTATTAATAAATTCATAAAATATATTTGAAAAAAAACTAATTTGGATAATGATAATAATTGACATATTCTGCAATCTATTCACTTCACACCTTATTGTTTTACACTCAATAATTTAAAAAAAAAAATTTCCTATAGGAAAAATCTGGTGTGTGAATATTCCAAAGTAAAACAGATGGTTGATCGCTGGTAACAATTACATAATTTTGTATCTGGGCAAAACTAGTTTTCAGGCTATTACAATTTGCATGTGTAATTTACCCAGAGATGGGTTGGTGGTCGGCCGCGGGCGGATGGACGGACTGATTACATGCCACTTACACGTTCTATTCAATACGATCTCATAAAATAAGTCTATATTGTTTTGAACATCACAAAGACATGCGGCAAGGAAATGACCAATTTTGCAATCTGCTATTGTCTATAAGGGCCAGTCGCTGGTCTGCGTATGTAACCACTCGCTACCCACCGTGAGGGCGCGCACTCTATAAGCGGAAGCAACGCCTGCATCTTTCAGGCTACTAACATGTTACAATAACAGTTTGTTTCTCTTTGTCTTACACTACTTGATGTGAAAGTCGATATCACCGCTAATATTCAATACCTCTTTTCTTCTCACTACAGATCACACTACAACCACCGAGAAGGCCTATAACAATAAAACGACAATTAGTGCTGGAGTCGTAACAGCTACACATTCAGTAACAGAGACAACACAGCAGACAACCGAGCCTGTTACTACAACGATGCAGCAACGTAGAAAAATGTTGGCAATATCCCCAGCAACCGAGACCTCTTTGTCTAATAAAAGCAAACCGAATGCAAGACAGTACACAGATAATACTGAGAGTGACGTTACAAAGAGTTCCAGTATGTAGTATATTGAAGTTATATAAATACACAATGAACCCACAATAAACTAGCAATATATCGGAGACTTCTGGATACAATACCAAAAATAATGTGAAGATCTATGCCTTGTTTAAACAGAAAGAAAAAAACCTTGGAAACTATGACTTGTGTTTGTAGGTTATATTGGGACACAAAAGATTATGTCGTATTTTATGTTTACATAAAGCTAGAAATACATAACAGCTAGCATTTGACTCTTGAACCACTAAGTTACAGACTGTACCAATACAACGTCTTTCATGTTGATTACAAGTGCCTGATAGTCTTCTGTGTAAACTTAAATGAAGGATTGAACATCTCATGAACAATATAAAGTTACCCCGATGTATGATACTTGTCTCATGATGTGATCATGACTTGATCTATAATTTCATTTATAGGTGATCCTTTTATAATAATTCTGCTGATATTATCCGTGGTTAATTTTACCTTCCTGGTGTGTATCACTGCTTTCCTCTATGTCTGTGTATGGAAGAAACTGTAAGTATCGCTTTACCCCCCCATCGATCCCTGCCGGCGCATGTGCACACCAACATGTCTGTCTGTCTGTCTGTCTGTCTGTCTGTCTGTCTGTCTGTCCCTGTCTATGTCTGTCTGTCTGTCCGTCTGCCTGTCTGTCTGTCCGTCCGTCCGTCCGTGTTTATCTATGCGTTTGTGTCTGTGTCTTTGTGTGTGTGTGTGTGTGTGTGTGTGTGTGTGTGTGTGTGTGTGTGTGTGTGTGTGTGTGCTCGCGTTTAGGTATGCCTGTCCCTATCCCTTTTGTGACCACACCGAAATGTAAGTGTTCATAATGAGTTTAATTGAAAACCATCGCAGGGAAATACAGACTGATAAATCGGGCAAAGTCATAAGGGTGAGTAATGTATCAAAGCATCCTAAAATCAATTAGTGTCAGTTGTGTATCAAAGCATCCTACTGAGCTAGGATTTCTATACCCATATCATGTTGTACAGCCATATCATTTCCTACAGCCATATCATGTTGTACAGTCATATCATTTCCTACAGCCATATCATGTTTATCATAACGAAACTAAGAGTCATGTTTCCTCTTTCATAGGCCTCAGGCCATGGTTCGTGAACCTCGTTACCAAGATCTCGTCAACCAATCCAGTGGCAGTGATATGTTTCTCACAGATGTACAAAAGTGATTTCATTTGAAGTCTCAGAAGTCCAGTCACTATAGGTCATTATTTTCTCGCTGAAATTTACACCTTTTAGTCTAATTTTTTGTTATTTTATTTTACTTATTTTAATTCATGTTATATCTGCTTTTATTTGTTGGTGATTGTGCAAAGCTTAAGTAATTCCTCCAGGGATTAATACGTGTTGTATTAAATTGTTAGTCATTACAATTTACAAAGAGTTGTCTATGTACATATATTTTCTAAGTATTATTACTATTAGAAATACCGTGTTTTCGGAATTGCGTTTGCATTCAATTCTGGCAATCTTGGCTAAATGTCAAGAAATCACGTATAGGAGCATGGCGGTGGTGCTAATGATGATGATGTAATTGGACAATCATAATGACAGATTTATGATGGGTAACAGTTTGAACCACCTACAATTGAAGCTTCAGCAAGTTTAATATGACATGATGTGTTATTTAGTTTAGAAATATGATCGTATGATTTCATTGTTCTGTAAAAGTATAAATAAGAATAAAATGTCCAATAATCACTCTTCTTGGGGACTTGGATGTGAAATGTGATTCTAGCAAACCGAACTAGTGTGAGCTAATTATCAACTGTGGGCCACGAACGATCCTGATGTGTTAGAGAGTAGTGTGCGAGATTGTGTGGTATTTCGTAAATATAAATATCCACTTCAAAACAATTATTTCTTTGAACGACCCTTGTAGTTACTGGCTATTTTCGTCGCGTAGGATCCCAACATGCATATGTGTGAATGAGACAAGGTTAAGCCTTGCGCTTTGGGTGATTTTCATTAATTAACAAACAAACAAACAAACAAACAAACAAACAAACAAACAAACAAACAGAAACACACAATGAAAGTTTACATTTTTTAATCTAGAATCTACACATTCTGTACATTTTGCAAGTCAACGAGATTAAATATTCAACCGCGATGTACTAAGAATCACAAGTTGAACTATAATATTTTATTTCGACCACATTAAAGAATTTAGCTTCATAAACTCTCGATACAGCATCTATACAGCCTTAGATCCGAAATTGTCGATTCTTTGAGAAACATTCCTCAAATATTGAAGACAAAGGTGACGACACTTAAACGTTGGTACTGTTAATTTCTTCATGTAGACCTTTCTTGTCGAAATCTTGATAAAACGGTTCGCGAAGGCCATTAGGTTGTCTGTGTGTGAGAAACGGTAAACTCGGTTAGTAAGCTTACTTCGGTAATTGTAATAGACAACAGTTAACTTTATATGTAGTTTCTAGAAACTTTCAAAGGAGAACTTTGTGAAAGTATCAAGTAGACATGTATGAGAGAGACGAGGTATGTCCGAAACGTTCATTCAACTTATCTTAACGTGTAGCGATGAAAATAACATAAGCAGACTTTAGGTTTACCCGCACCAATATCATTATTTAATATTTTGATGTATTTTATGATATCTAAATGACTTGCAAAATAATAAATGTAAAACATGCGATATTGGCGTGCTTCTTTTCACACAATCCAAAGATAATAATCATTTGGGAATAGAGATATACAGTCAGATAGTATTGGAAGATAACAAACGACGCCTTAATTTTTTGTGAGTGTTTACACAATCGTGTTAGGCGCCATGTTATTTACAAAAAACATAAACATGGTTTAATTGGCAATCATTTAGAATCTTAACATATGTACATGTACATGATGTATGGTTGTGGCTTGAGGAATAAAAAACTTAAAATACGTGATTAGGCTTTTATCTGTTAAAAGTTCGACTGGTAAGATGTCGACATATTTAAGATGTCTTTATATAGACACTTACGTTTTCCGCCAAACATAAAAGTATTGGAATACGACAACAGCCAACAGGAGAAGAAGGTTGATAGATGATATTACCAACTCAAAGGTTACCATAACGTAGTTATCTAATGAGAAATACAATGCAACATGTTTAACCTGTGTACTTACACGCACATACACACACACATACATACATACATACATACATACATACATACATACATACATACACATACATACATACATACATACATACATACATACATGCATACATGCATACATACATACATACATACATACATACATACATACATGTACATACATACATACACATACACACATACATACATACATACATACATACATACATACATATATACATACATACATACATACATACATACATACATACATACATACATACATACATACTGACAGACAGACACATGTAGATACATACACTTAATTATGCAAATTTATCTGTGTATACGTGCGTGCGTGTTAAGCATTATTTAGTAGCTAAATCTGTACATTATTTTCTGTTATTTTGTGTGTGCAATTGTGAATCAAGAACGGACCTCAATAATTGTTTGTAGAAATGCGTCTATGAAAAAAGAATATAAAAAATGTTAGACAATATTTTGAAATCTGCATGTGTTAGAAATACAATCTGAGAAAACACACGTTATATACCTGAAGACTTTGCCTCAATAGGGGAATGTAACATGGAAGTCTTGGGTGCCTTGGCCCCGATAGATTCATCTTTAGACTTTGGAACTACATCAGAAGGAACGGATTTGGTCATAGTAGGAATTGGACCGTTAGTAGAGGTCGGGTTACTCTTCGATGACAAATGATTTTGAGTTGTTTGGATGTATTCAGTTTCTTCAGCCGATTGTGTGGTTGTTGTGATGTTACAGGTTATCCCCGGATTTTGTATACCTCCTCCAGCCGCAGTCACTATTTTGGTATCTATTTGATAAAATAGCCAGTATAAAAGGAAGGATCCCTGCATAGTATACATGAGATTGAGATCCCAACGTCCATTCTACCATCATATGCATTCAATTAAACATTCTCTATTGTCTGCATTCTCCAGACACGTTGACAGAAAATACAGATAAAATTAAATACACATAACTAACATACTCGTGTTTATTATATTGCTGACAATGGAATATATCATGCTAAAGGTTTATGAAGTATAAGTAGCGACAGGCTAGCATTTACAAACGTAACGTAAACAGTGAGAGTCAACAATGAGTTGGATTAATAACACTTGCACACTTCATTTGTCACAGCATGTTGGACTTGTATTACATTTCAGCGTTGGAAATCTTGTCAATTCATGTACTTGAAATGTCAGGAGGAACTTGTTAACTATTATAATTAGGTAAAGAGGCTATGAAACTGTTATGTGCAAACCATGACATGTCGTCTCTCTATTTCCAATATGCTGTGCCAAATGTTATTAATACAATTCATCTATTAGAACTTTCCCTGCACCTGTTTGTAATAACGTTTCTAAATATTTCGTGTCTTGATATTGGTCTGCTGGACTTACCGATAACGTCAAACTCACAAATGTAACCATAACGTTTGATACATATTGAATCTTTCCATCTATGCCTCTGTCTTTTTGGTCTGAAATTAAACATACAGTCAAACGAATCCTAAGTCTAAATTAAACATAGTCAAACGAATCCTAAATCTAAATTAAATCAAATTACCATACACCCATTCCTCGACACAATTTCTTTATATGTCCACAAATTTAACTTAAAATAACGATTCTAGGACAACTGCCCCCCGGACAACTGCCCCCCCCCCCCTGGACAACTGCCCCGGACAATTGCCCCCGAAGGACAACTGCCCCCGGACAATTGCCCCCGAAGGACAACTGCCCTCCGGACAATTGCCCCCTCCGGACAACTGCCCCCAGACAATTGCCCCCCGGACAACTGCCCCCGAAGGACAACTGCCCCCCCCCCCCCGACTACTGCCCCCGAACGAAAAAAAAGCTAGTATTACAGATGAGCGGGTTTGTCATTCATTAAAAAGTCACCGTCGGCAACTTACCGCCGCAATTTGCGTACATTATGCTCAATACATTCACATGTTTTACTCTATTGTTATCTGTGATAATTGTTACGTCATTCATAAATGTCGGCATGAAGATTTAACTTACTTAATATGTACCAACCAATGTTACATTCCACAACGTACCAACCAATGCTCTATTCCACTATGTACCAACCAATGGTCTATTCCACAAAGTACCAATGAACGCTCTATTCCACAATGTACCAAATCAACGCTCTATTCCACAATGTACCAAACAACGTTTCATACCACAACGTACTAACCAATGCTCTATTCCACTATGTACCAACCAATGCTCTATTCCACAATGTACCAATCAACGCTCTATGCCACAATGTACCAACCAATGCTCTATTCCACAATGTACCAATCCTCTATTCCACAATGTACCACCCAACGCTCTATTCCACAAAGTACCAATCAACGCTCTATTCCACAATGTACCAACCAATGCTCTATTCCACTATGTACCAACCAATGCTCTATTCCACTATGTACCAACCAATGTTCTATTCCACAATGTACCAATCAATGCTCTATTCCACAATGTACCAACCAATGCTCTATTCCACTATGTACCAACCAATGTTCTATTCCACAATGTACTAACCAATGCTCTATTCCACAATGTACCAATCAATGCTCTATTCATATATTTCAATCATCAGTTATTGTATTTCCTTGTTGGCTGTAGAGGTAGAATACCCCTGAAAAAATCATTTAAGATCTCTCCATGCAGCTTGCCATATCAATCCTTGTTCCTGGTACTTTTGAAATATTGAAATGTATTTGAAAGCTCGTCGTCTTGTTTTGAAGAAATCAACAACAGCTTATTTTCCCATTGAGTTAGCATTTCGCGGCCTTATTTTTCATTGATTGATTGATTGATTGATTGATTGATTGATTGATTGATTGATTGATTGATTGATTGATTGATTGATTGATTGATTGATTGATTGATTGATTGATTGATTGATTGATTGATTGATTGATTGATTGATTGATTGATTGATCGATCGATCGATCGATCGATCGATCGATCGGTCGGTCGGTCGGTCGGTCGGTCGGTCGGTCGGTCGGTCGGTCGGTCGGTCGGTCGGTCGGTCGGTCGGTCGGTCGGTCGGTCGGTCGGTCGGTCGGTCGGTCGGTCGGTCGGTCGGTCGGTCGGTCGGTCGGTCGATCGATCGATCGATCGATCGATCGATCGATCGATTGATTGACCGGTCGATAAGATTGGTTGCTTTCATCATTTGGCAAAATACATTCCGTACATGACGAAATCAATTACATTATTACTAGGAAGATATGGTTAACCAAACAATGATATAACGCTGAATACCTTGTAGTTGGCAAAGTTATAACAACAAGGGCTATATAGCTTGTGTCTACTGTGATACACTGTGTAAACAAATATTTTTTATTTATACATGTTTTAACGAAATAGATAACACTAACCCCATTAATGCACAGTCTTCAATACCTCGACATCTTGTATTGGAATACGCTGCGTTGTCAGGCTGTCCGCTTGCCCAGTTAAAGTATGTTTGGCGATCTCCGTTTGATGTTATCCATTGTCCTTCTTCGACGACATCATGAGCATTAAACCATAAATTCAAATGTCCAAAACCATTCATAGTTTTAAGTAGTTCCAATTCGTGTTGTGTCTTGTTGTCCGGAATACTAGCAAGTCTACCTCCCAGATCATCGCAGGCAGCAATGGCATCGTACCATGTTGCACATGCTGGCAAAATTTCATATCGCTTTGAGACTGAAAAGTACAATAGCAGGACATCTGTATTATGCCATGGTAAAGCTTGAGTCGATTTAGGTAACCACTGTTGAATTGGTTGAGAAGAGTTAAATGCACGTGCGTTTATGATATATATGAAATGATGTCAATGATTGACGACAAGCTGATAGGTATAGTGGTTGTGCATGGTGTACAAGAGGGTTGTTATTGCTATAACATTGTTTTTGGTGGTGATGATGATGATGGTGGTGGTGGTGGTGGTGGTGGTGGTGGGGAATGATGATGATGATGATGATGATGATGATGGTGGTGGTGGTGGTGGTGGTGGTTGTGGTAGTGGTGATTGATGATGGTGGTTGTGGTGGTGGTGGTGGTGGTTGTGGTAGTGATTGATGATGATGGTGGTGGTGGTGGTGGTAGTGCTCGTGGTGATAGGTGGTGGTAGTGATTGATGATGATGGTGGTGGTGGTGGTGGTTATGTCATATATACTTATGGTAGGATCAGATTTAATGTAATCTAGATATTCTACGTCTTATAAGACGTCTGGATAACTTCTGACGTCCGGATGACTTTGGTATCACATGTATGTTTCTGTACAACAAGAAAGCACACAGGCTACTTGATGTTTCTGGTGTCTAAACGACTTTGGTATTGATTCCTGAGGGGGCTGGGTCGTCGACCTGGCAAACGCTTTCTCTACTCAGCCTGTGAACTCAGTATTATCTATTTCAGTATTTTCAAGGATACCACACGCAAAAGCTGATTGGTTGAATAAGTCACATGACGTCTACGTTATGTTGATTGAGTCACGTGATGCTTATATTATGAAATTGTGTCAAATTACCTGGATGCGATTTTATTTAATAGTTGGTACAGATATGAGACCTTTGTATGAATAACCGAAAACGTCACAACAGGTTATATGCTATTTTGATGTGGTGTTTTCCTTATGGTTCATGAGGTGTCACCAAAAGTATTGAAATTGGTGAAGCCGAGCTCGCAGGCTGGGTGGAAAGAACTTTTTTCAGCCCGAACCTGAGGTCAACCACCTAATCCTCCTACAGAGTCTATATTTATCAGTACTACGATGTGATACATACCACAGAATCTAGATTTGGTACTACCTTTATCAGTACTACGATGTGATACATACCTCTACAGAGTGTAGATTTGGTACTACCTTTATCAGTACTACGATGTGATACATACCAGTACAGAGTCTTGATTTGGCACTACATTTTCAGTACTACGATTGATGTGATACACATCTCTACAGAGTCTTGATAGATTTGTCTCTAAATTTATCCGGGCTACAATGCGATACATACCTGATTTTTCTGCTGTCTGCGTGGTTTTGGTGCTCTCCATATTACGTGGTATCACATACTGGATTGCAGCTACAGTAGATGTTCTTGTCGTTGGCGATATAAATTGACGTCCGATTGTTGATGTAGAGACATTTCTTTCTTCCGATGACACATGGGCTGCCTCTGTAGTTTTCAAGTTGTCGCCATTTACTGTAAATACGTAGTCCAACGAATTCATCAACAGCTCAGAATATTGTCAAAAATGTCGCTTTTCTGTAACATTTTCTGTCTCTCAAAAAAACAAAGCTAGTTCTGCTATCGGCCTTTCTACTCATAAAACGCATTTCTGGAAATGATTGACATGTGAGTCAACATCTTGCAATAAAATTTCGAGTCCATGTATTGTTTATTTTCTTATAGGTTATCCGGTTAACTCTATCTTTGAACATTTCATGTTCTTTCCAGCAAAGCTTTCCTAACTATTTTCTTTTTTGACAAATACATTATAATTACATGTACTTAATTATATATAATTGACATACTCGAATGGCCATCGCTCATACTCACAATTATCGTCGAATTCGCAAATGTAGCCGAAACGTTTCAAGCAAATAGCATCGTTCCACTTATATTGGTGACTTGGCCTGTGAATAGAAAGAACAGCAATGTCACAATACTTTTTGTGACTGGACCCATATAAATAAACATTGAAGTCTTGGGAAAATTACGATATCTGAGTAGATTCGACTACAGATACACATCCATCGAATAATAATTAGACCTACTAACGAACGTTGGGGATGTGACACAACAAAACTGGTAATACCCGGGCCGCATGAAACCTTACGTACTCTACGTCAAGCTTAGGCTTATAACCTAGCAATAAACTTTCCTGCCAAAAAGTATATACACGGTGATTAACCCAAATCCTGCACCTTAATCCCACTTTGAGTTAATCGTCTAAGAAGCAATCTCAGACTGGTAAATACAACTTTTTTAATCCGTCTTAAGACTGAGGTTGATCGCGTCGATGTAAAATATCATCTTAACATGGTAGCAGGTCTGTGTTCCTACTTATGGAGAGTGCTTTGACATACGTATAATTATACTCATGGATGTATTAGGGGCATGGCATTTTAAATGACGGGGGGGGGGCGATGTTTTTGGTGGGGGTCATTTTGGAAAACTTGGCACCACTTGAAGTGAGGGGGCCGGGGGTCACGTTGGAAAACGACAAGATAAGTGTCATTTGGTGCCTTGAAATGAACAGTTACTGTAATTTGTCAAAAGTTACAGGAAGGAGTATCCCACCTCCCATACCCGCCCCATCTGTATTTTCCACACATGCAGTGCTACATATAGCATGCACTATTTCTCAAACAAGAAACTTAAACATTTAGTATTTGGGTATATAGCAAATACTATAGTTGTGCTTTTGGTTAGAGTTAGGGTTAGCTTTCATTTTCGGGTATATATTTACGACAGTTTTAACTGGTGATTTAACTGGCCATTTGTGTTTTAAGCAATTTGACACTCTCAAGATAAAGACTTGTTCTAAATGAAATTGTAGAAGCATTATGGTATTGGCTACATCTTAATGTGTTAACGGAAGCCATAAAAAATGGCGTAGAATTGGTATTTATTTAATACACAGCAGACTGTTGTGTTTGATTCTGCATATTTTTGTTACATCATGTTTTACTGCAGTCTGCAGAGTATAATACCACAAAACATGTATATCATGTACCATAGGTAGCATTTTCAAAAGTTAGTTTATTTTCGTTTCTCTGTCAACATTTGTTACATTTGTAAAGACTAATTTTTACAGAAAAAGTTGTATTAACTACAAGTAATTATAGTCTCCCGTGGATTTATGGATTTATGCTGTGTACTGAGATACCATGACGAAATTACATCTTCCATAGAATCTAGATAACCATGTACAAAGAAAACAAAAATACCAAAGTAATGTATCCCCTTAATAAATAACATCATTCAGTTATATTCATATAGTCACATCACTATAGTAAGACCTATAAATGATGTGTTAAAATATCATACAGGGGTGTGTGTGGTGGGGGGGGGGTCATTTTGGAAAATGTGGTCTTTACTGTGGGGTCACTTTGGTCAACGGAACTGGAGGGTCGGTGTAAGAAAACCCATGTTCAACTCAACCCCACCCCCACCAGTTAAATATGCCCAGCCCCTTAGGGTCTACATCCATACTTATACACCTATTAGAGAAGTTGCAATTTTAAGTACAATTTGTTCATGAAAATCAATTCTTACGTCTGTCCTGAAGCCCTGTGTGATAATTGATACACGGGCTCAATACCATTACTCATATACCTGGCTTAGTTAAACTATATGCATATTTCCACACCTGTCAATTTGACAGGCTAAGCTTATAAAGCGTATACTTATATATCTGTTTCGTTTTGTTTTGTAATTGAAGGAAGTCTTTAACAGTTGTTAAAGTCTGTAGAACAGCATTTGAACCAAGTACGAAAATGTTTTCGAGATCATCATTGTAATGTGTCTGACAGAGTTCAAAGGTCCATACAATAATGGCTCTCGTTAGTACTTGACATTTAGTGGATAGAGGCTCATAGAGGGCATATTCATATTTACCACATAACAGCACAGTCTTCTACACCTCCGCACCCGGAAGTGCTATGAGGATCGTTGTCTGGTTCATTATCATCCCAATTGTGATAGGTCAACGGGTCACCAGTATGACTTGTCCAGTATCCCTCCGCTGACAAATCATGCGCACTTATCCAGAAACCCCAATGGGTTATCCCTCGGTTGGTTATGAATAATTGTACTTGTCTATCCACGGATTCATCGCCTATGATGGCAAGTTGACCGCCCTTGTTTCGACAACTTGCGATCGCGCCATGCCACGTCTCACATCCGATGAATGCCTCGTACCGTTTATTACCTACAGGTTAATGGAAAAGCCAATGCTTGTTTATTTAGTCAACATACAGGGTGGATTACGGTGGCCCACAGGTGACAGACGAAAACTAAATTTGTGCTATAAATAATTGATTTTTGAGGGCAAAATATTTAATAAAAGGATAACACTTTTATTTCATATGACAAAACATTAATTTCTTGGGTCAATATAGAAATTTAGTTTTCGTCTGTCCCCTGTGGGCCGCCGTAGTGGATATTCAACCAACTGAAACGAAATAAGAGGGGCAGAAAAGAAAGAACAGAATTCTGTATCACAGTATATATGCTCGCTGCAAAGTTAGAGAATTGAAATGTTCCTGACCGGAACTACGTGTCAATCTTCCAGCCGACCGCTCTGATAACTGAACAATTAGTGCAAGTCAACAAAGCATGAAAGTAGATATTTCTTCCTATATATGCCGTGAAAACTTGAAACTTTGTATAATAGATATTAAGTAAATAATTAGAACTATCAATGTTACATGTAAGGTGTTAGGTTTTATTACAACCCGTGAACAACACTAATGCGTGCGAGCTAAGGAGAGATTTCATGCAGACAAAATCAGGTAAAAACAACAATACAACTTATACAAACAAACCAGGGGGTATCTTTACTGTAGATAAACTCAGTCCAGCGAAAAAAAATACAATGATAAAAAATAATACCCTGGGAAAAGTAATATTCAATAACATAAATTGTGTGTTGATGTCACTTTCTTTAATACTACCTCTGGTGATATTGTCTAGTAATAGGGTTACAGTATACTGTTATTATCCTGTTATTGCGAATGGGACAAATATATATATATATATATATATATATATATATATATATATATATATATATATATATATATATATAACTCGGTGAGTATCAATCTGCTATAAGACAGTGCTCTATACCGCAGTGGCAGAGCGTAATAGTTTTGGTAGTACTGGAACTCTTTCTTGGGTGTAACTCGGAGTTTCACGCATATTGCGATCATCAGACAGTGTCTGATGATCGCAATATGCGTGAAACTCCGAGTTACACCCAAGAAAGAGTTCCAGTACTACCAAAACTATATATATATATATATATATATATATATATATATATATATATATATATATATATATATATATATATATATATATATATATATATATATATATATATATATATATATATATATAAACAATATATTCGGTGCAATGGAGTTGGTATGAGAAAGAGTCTCCATTTTTGTTTGTGGTATAACAACAGTTTGGGTTTGGAGGTGCCACAGGAGCCCCAGTGTCATTTCACAGACACCCCCACCCCATGTCTCTGCATTACATGTCATTGATAGACTTCTAGCAATGGATTAGCTATAGCAGTCACTTTGACTGTCTTTGAAGTTAACAAACATGTATTCACATGGTACCTGTATTGACAAAAGATATAACAAACATATCAAATTTCATAAAGAGACAAACATTTTCACTGAAAAATGACTTGAAAGTCTGAACTCAAAATCCAAATCTGACACTTTTATCCATATGTGCGTCACGTGTGACATACATTAGTAAGTGATAGATGGTATGTTACCATTCTGACTTGAATTATTGATATTTTACTTTCGTGACGTTAAAACTCATATCGAGTACGTGCGTACCTGTAAAATCATTGTTTTGAATACTGAATATATTTCATACGAATACATGTTTAGGTGAAAAAGTGCACGTATATTTTAGACAGCGGGGCCTTGAATATGATTAATCGGAGATATACATTCTTTACATTTTGATGTGATTTGGGAGGCGACCCCCTGTAAGAACTTATAAAACATGGTGTAAGCATGCATTCAGTGAGTAACATTAAGTTGCATAAGGCCAAATAAAAAAAAGCTGTTTGGTTCTGGTTAACCGGCCCCCACCTAGTTTTGCACGCCAGCCCTAAACTTTTCTTTACGTATTCGAGAAAAATAATAATAAAAATCGCGCAAGAAATAGTGGATGCGGAAACTGACATCAACTTAAAAAGACAATATAAAACTATTCTTCCAATCTGTAATGGCTGTACATTTGATAGAAATAAACAAGACAGAGACCATTTGGAAAACAGTGGAAAACCTGAACTAGACACTCACACATGAAAAAAATAAAATGAATTAAAAATCTACCTACCCCACCTATTTTATAATTTAATGTAATTGGAACTACACATATTTTTTACGCCTAAGCAAAATTTCAGGTAAAATTTGCAAGTGTGTGTTTGGAACAAAAGTTCAATTTGATACTAAGTTGCGTAAGTTTTTGAAAATGTTATACATTCACTTATTGGTTCGATATGTAGGAAACAATGTAGGAAATGTACTCCTCAAACTATTGTTTTGTTTTTCTCAGTTTCAATCGTTCAACAACCTGATTGATACTACATGTCTTTATGGCATCTAACTTGTCATACGTGTTTATTTGTTCTTCAGTGGTTCTTACAATGTAACATGTATGTTTTTCCTCACGCTGCACTGTAAGTTACCCTTTCGAGTTCACGTCATACATTCACATAAACATCCTCAGTTGCAACTTTTGCCTAATCATTACCCCAATAAAATAATTTGGAAAGTCATTGTAGCTGTAATCAAATGTCTCTCTTCAAAAATAATGACAATCTCAGGATCTCAGGGGCAATAAACATACCTCGCTTTTTTTCTCAATCTCATGTGGATAATTATGAAGCTAGAGCTTTATAGCGTTTATAGGATATTAATTCTACAGAACAATACTACACAGGGATCAGTCACTAAACAACCACAATTGTCCATGTTTTACTTTCACTTTACTTTATAATAAGTCATTTACTTTATTTTGCTACAAGTGTAAGACGCAATACATAACTTATAAAATTGTTCTTTCAAAATTCCAAACATACCACTGTCCCATCGTTTTGACACACATACTACTGTCCCATCATTTTGACATACATACTAGTCATTGTCCCATCGCTTGACATATATACCACTGTCCCACCGTTTTGACATACATACTACTGTCCCATCGCTTTGATATACATATTGTGTTTTGAAGAGTGTGAAACTCAATGTTCGGTTATTATATTAATTCTATTTAGCGAAATCTGCTTGACAGGCACTCCATGACAGACTCTCCATGACAGACTCTCCATGACAGACTATGACATGACAGACTCTCCATGACAGACTATGACATGACAGACTCTCCATGACAGACTCTCTATGACAGACTCTCCATGACAGACTATGACATGACAGACTCTCCATGACAGACTCTCCATGACAGACTATGACATGACAGACTCTCCATGACAGACTCTCCATGACAGACTATGACATGACAGACTCTCCATGACAGACTCTCCATGACAGACTATGACATGACAGACTCTCCATGACAGACTCTCTATGACAGACTCTCCATGACAGACTATGACATGACAGACTATGACATGACAGACTCTCCATGACAGACTCTCTATGACAGACTCTCTATGACAGACTCTCCATGACAGACTATGACATGACAGACTATGACATGACAGACTCTCCATGACAGACTCTCTATGACAGACTCTCCATGACAGACTATGACATGACAGACTCTCCATGACAGACTCTCCATGACAGACTCTCCATGACAGACTATGACATGACAGACTCTCCATAACAGACTATGACATGACAGACTCTCCATGACAGACTCTCTATGACAGACTATGACATGACAGACTATGACATGACAGACTATGACATGACAGACTCTCTATGACAGACTCTCTATGACAGACTCTCTATGACAGACTATGACATGACAGACTATGACATGACAGACTATGACATGACAGACTATGACATGACAGACTCTCCATGACAGACTCTCCATGACAGACTATGACATGACAGACTCTCCATGACAGACTCTCTATGACAGACTCTCCATGACAGACTATGACATGACAGACTCTCCATGACAGACTCTCTATGACAGACTCTCCATAACAGACTATGACATGACAGACTCTCCATGACAGACTATGACATGACAGACTCTCCATGACAGACTATGACATGACAGACTCTCCATGACAGACTCTCCATGACAGACTATGACATGACAGACTCTCCATAACAGACTATGACATGACAGACTCTCCATGACAGACTATGACATGACAGACTCTCCATGACAGACTATGACATGACAGACTCTCCATGACAGACTCTCCATGACAGACTATGACATGACAGACTCTCCATAACAGACTATGACATGACAGACTCTCCATGACAGACTCTCTATGACAGACTATGACATGACAGACTCTCCATGACAGACTATGACATGACAGACTCTCCATGACAGACTCTCCATGACAGACTATGACATGACAGACTCTCCATAACAGACTATGACATGACAGACTCTCCATGACAGACTCTCCATGACAGACTATGACATGACAGACTCTCCATAACAGACTATGACATGACAGACTCTCCATGACAGACTCTCCGTGCCAGACTCTCCATGACAGAATCTCAATGACAGACTATGGCAGAATGACAGACTCTTCATGACAGACTTTCTATGACAGACTCTCCATGACAGACTCTCCATGACAGACTGTGACAGACTCTCCATGACAGACACTCCGTGACAGACTCTTCATGATAAACTCTTCATGATGGACTCTCTATGACAGACTATGACATCTCCATGACAGACTCTCCATGATAGACTATGACAGTCTCCATGACAGACTCTCAGCATTAGACTCTCCATGATACCTCCACGACAGATCTAGACTCTCCATGACAGACTCTCTATGACAGACTCTCCATGACAGACTATGACATGACAGACTATGACATGACAGACTCTCCATAACAGACTCTCCATAACAGACTCTCCATGACAGACTCTCCATGACAGACTATGACATGACATACTCTCCATAACAGACTCTCCATAACAGACTCTCCATGACAGACTCTCTATGACACACTCTCCATGACAGACTCTCTATGATAGACTCTCTATGATATAGTCTTCATGACAGACTCTCCCTAACAGACTCTCCAGGACAGACTCTCTATGACAGACTCCCATGATAGACTCTCCAACCCAACATGGGTGATCATTATTTTAGCAGGAAATATTTTGAATATTTGAGGTTTCAGACTATTAAATCTTTTATTTCAACCGGTACTAGCTGTAACTGGGACATTTTTCTACACCAAGCAATCAATCATGTATTAGCAAATGAAATGTTCAAATACTTATAAATGTACAATGTACCTGTACTTAGTGATCGATTTTATATATAGCTAATGTAGTGACAGGTTAACATCTTGAGCGAAAGCTTGGTCTTGAAGTCACACCCATACTTTGTTTGACTTGCCTTGAAATTTTATAGAATTATGGTAAATGTTGAATATCGAGGCACAAACTATGGGCCATACACTTTTCACGTATTGTTTATGATTGCAATAATCAATATCAAGGCAAAAACTATGGGTTTCAGTCACGTATTATTCATCTGCGTGTCTCGTGAATGAGAACGTGTTCTGGTCAATGCACGCACTCATTTTAGGGTCCGTGCCTTCAATTCACACTGTGGTATATTATAGGGCTATACACACAAGTTTTACCTATAGATAATTCAATACAATACACCCCAGGGTGTATAATGTTGAGATTAAGTCATTATATCTAATAAAATAATGTTAAAACAATGGTACAGTTGAAGCTAGTGCAGTTTCCGGCGATATTTGCAAAGTTACATTAGACAATAGTCACTGTTGAATCGGAGAGATGTGTTTTTAATATCCAAGTTGACAATATCAACATATCAATGTTCCTATATACTTGTTGATATATCACGGTTACCATTTATCTAGACACACGAGCTCAGAGAACAGATGTCCTGCTTGTTTTCAAGGATCAAATTATTTATTCTAAAAAAAATGAAGAACATTAAATACTTGTAAAAATAATGAGTGACCTAAATGTGCCAATTTTTCCTTATCCAATCATCTTTCCATTGTGTTGCACTTATAGTATGCAATGGAAGACAGATGTTTGTAATATGATGGGATGTCGTTAGCGTTATGATCGAGTAGCATATGTTAGTTCTGTCTGACCTTAACAGTCTTGGGTGCCAGTTTTAGATACATTGCACGGTGAAAGCAAACGTTAACGGAAATTATGCTACTTTTAAAAAATGGTGAAAAATCTATGGCACGTAAAACCATTGTGTTGAAGATCATCAAAGATGTTTATGATATGCTTGTTAGTTTTTATCCCCTTTTATAAACAGACGCTGTCGAAACTTGGCGTGCATTTTCATCGGTGCTTAAATTGCTCACGGCTAAAAAAATCGGGAATCTTATGTGATGAACGTTGTCATCGTACTGAGTCGATAAATAAAGTCGTTGAAAACAACTAAGAAAAACACTATTATATTAGTTACTATTATTAGTTAGCGAAATGACCATTTATTTATTTCTAACGTTTTGTTGTAAACCGTCCATTTCTTAAAAATGTATCTGTGTACACTCGTCGTTGACACCGCGGTCAATAGTTCAATTAATGTATGATAGAAAAATAATTCTTTTAGTTTTGGGTCGGGGTTAAACTATTTTAGTTCTCATCCGACAAAATTGATTTTACTTTTAATGAAATCTGTTTTGTACTCCTTAATATAAATAATAGAAAAAATGTCAAATTGAAAAAATGTCTAATTTTCGCTACTAAATGCATGGCATTGAAATATATTAAATAGTTATTTTTTCCTCACTACATACTGAGTTTGTATTCATAGCACTACATACTACTACATACTGAGTTTGTATTCATAGCACTACATACTACTACATACTGAGTTTGTATTCATAGCACTACATACTACTACATACTGAGTTTGTATTCATAGCACTACATACTACTACATACTGAGTTTGTATTCATAGCACTACATACTACTACATATTGAGTTTGTATTCATAGCACTACATACTACTACATACTGAGTTTGTATCCATAGCACTACATACTACTACATACTGAGTTTGTATTCATAGCACTACATACTACTACATACTGAGTTTGTATTCATAGCACTACATACTACTACATACTGAGTTTGTATTCATAGCACTACATACTATACATACTGAGTTTGTATTCATAGCACTACATACTACTACATACTGAGTTTGTATCCATAGCACTACATACTACTACATACTGAGTTTGTATTCATAGCACTACATACTACTACATACTGAGTTTGTATCCATAGCACTACATACTACTACATACTGAGTTTGTATCCATAGCACTACATACTACTACATACTGAGTTTGTATTCATAGCACTACATACTATACATACTGAGTTTGTATTCATAGC
The DNA here is from genome assembly GCF_964340395.1 of Glandiceps talaboti. Taxonomy (NCBI): domain Eukaryota; kingdom Metazoa; phylum Hemichordata; class Enteropneusta; family Spengelidae; genus Glandiceps; species Glandiceps talaboti. The sequence goes on along the minus strand of NC_135554.1, from coordinate 27,952,737 downwards.
ACTACATACTACTACATACTAAGTTTGTATTCATAGCACTACATACTACTACATACTGAGTTTGTATTCATAGCACTACATACTACTACATACTGAGTTTGTATCCATAGCACTACATACTACTACATACTGAGTTTGTATTCATAGCACTACATACTACTACATACTGAGTTTGTATTCATAGCACTACATACTGCTTTGAAATTGATTGTGCGGTCTGAAGCAATTGTCAATTTTGGCCAATTAAGTTAAAAGGAGGTGGGGAGGGGTAGGGTCTGAGACCAGCTAAATGAATTTTATTCTTCATCGATTTATTGATCTCGTCCCTAATTTGCAATTGTTTTATAACCCAATGATTAAACCCATGTGTTGTCAAATACTAGTACTTGTGATTTTTTTTATCTTACAGTAGCCACACTGTATTATCACAGCTGTCAATAAACCATCCTATGTGTGTGATACTTGTACGATATGTCAGTACTGGTTTTCATCAATGTTAACCCGTTCTTAAACTTTGCCATGTCAAACACACAATGAGATAAAGATCAAATCACACACAGGGAGATAAAGTTCATATAAGATGGCAGTTTTTCATAATCTAGTTGATAAACAACGATACATGTGTTTAGTCTTCTACGTTCAACATTTAACACGGAAAACGTTATGGTTATCACGTGCAGGAATTTGACATCAAAACTTTGGAAAAAAATCATAACTTTTGGGAGATGGGTTTGATTATGATAATGATGTCTGCAAAGAAATACGTGGAAAATAGTGAGATCGCAAGTGATCTGGCTGCCTCTTATATATAACACACATACATGGAGAAGTGCACAGTTGGATGGGGGGGGGGGGGGCAGCATTTTTGTCGGCCACCACCACAACAACAATTTCCTTCCAAATGCAAACACAAAGCAATTTTTTGCCTAGTAGAGGTACAATCATTTTGCCAAGTAGAGGTAAAGTCATTTTTTGCCTCGTAGAGGTACGGTCATGTTATGCCCAGTAGAGGTACGGTCATTTTATGCCCAGTAGAGGTGCAGTCATGTTTTGCCTAGTAGAGGTACGGTCATTTTTTGCCTAGTAGAGTTACAGTCATTTTTTGCGTAGTAGAGTTACACTCATTTTGCCTAGTAGAGTTACAGTCATTTTATGCCTAGTAGAGTTACAGTCATTTTATGCCTAGTAGATAGAGATAGTCATTTTTTGCCTAGTAGAGGTACAGTTTGTTATGCCTAGTAGAGGTACGATCATTTTATGCCAAGTAGAGTTACAGTTATTTTTTGCCTAGTAGAGGTACAGTTATTTTTTTGCCTAGTAGAGATACAGTTATTTTTTGCCCAGTAGAGGTACAGTCATTTTTTTGCCTAGTAGAGGTGCGGTCATTTTTTGCCAAGTAGAGTTACAGTTATTTTTTGCCTAGTAGAGGTACGGTCATTTTTTGCCTAGTAGAGGTACATTCATTTTTTTTGCCTAGTAGAGGTACATGTACATTCATTTTTTGCTTAGCAGAGGTTCAGTAGGTTTTTGGCCAAGTAGAGTTACAGTCATTTTTTTGCCTAGTAGAGGTACAGTCATTTTTTGCCTAGTAGAGGTACGGTCATTTTTTGCCAAGTAGAGGTACGGTCATTTGTTGAAATATTTCTTTTAAATTTGACCATAGTGCTCGCACAGTGTTGTGTCGCATAGGAAATTACTGACAACCTAAACTGGTACCAGCCTCTTAGGAGATTCATAATCTTCAATTGTTTTGAATTTGATATTCATTTTTAGATTTGTAAAGGGAAATGTCCTCAACTTTTGTGTAATTTTTTCCCAGTTACTACTCCCAAATGTGTTACTCTTAAAATTAATTTAAGTCTCAGAATGGCAGACATAACAAATTCAACTTATTTCTAAAGTAGCAGATAAATGATTGCGGGTTATTTCTAAATTAGGGGGTAAAAATTTGAAATAGAGGTACCGAGAATTGAATGGAAGTAGAAGGGGGCCAAGAGGGCTTGTGTACAGGAGGAGGTTCCTCCTCCCGTCTATGGAGGACTGAAAGAGTGCTATGTGGTCAACACGTCCGTCGAGGTGATAACAATACCCTCTCCTGATCATTGAAATTTGAGAGAGAAAACTGGAATCGAGGAAGATTCTCAAA
>NC_135554.1:27925591-27945591 GCF_964340395.1 Glandiceps talaboti | reverse complement strand
GTCAGGGCAAAACCATAGATTTTTGGGCCTACACACATTGTTGGAATGCAAAATTATAAACTATAGCTATTATACATGATGTACCACTTAATTTGAAAATTAATTGTATGACACTATATGAAATTTGAAGCTTGCATAGTTAACATATTGAAATAATCATTGATTATTCAAATTAACCATATAGCTTATAAATTACAACATCAAGCTTTAAATGACACATACTCTTCCTTACCTTCAATATGTGCACTAAACTGTCTGAAATTTAAAGCTTGCATTCAAAGGATATTGCGTCATTAATTATCAAAATGATTATTGATTCAAATTACACATCACAATTAAAAACTACATCAAACATGTATGGTATATTATGGTTGATGGATGTACCCGGTTAAGTGAAATTTGAAGTTTCCATTCTTAAGAAAAAGCCTAAATATCGAAAATTATTAATTATGCAAATTAGTCAAATTAAAAACTATATCAACAGGTTTTAGAGGATATGTGTGCTTTGTCATGGTGTATGTACCAAATTATATGGAATTGGAAGCATGTATTCCAAACATATAGCTCAATTACTGAAGATCATTAATTATTGAAATTACGCATTAAAAGTAAAGGCTATGTCAACAAACTTCTGCACATTGTTATTGTAGGTATATGCACCAAATGATATGAAATTTGAAGATTGCATTCTTAAGATAAAGCCTATTAATCAAAAATGATTAATTATGCAAATTATTCATTATAATTAAAAACCTGTGCCAATAGGCTTTAACGTTTATGTGTGCTTTGTTATAGTTGATGAATGTGCCAAATTATATGGAATTTGAACTGTGCATTCTCAAGAAATAGCTTAAATTGCTGAAAATTATTAATTAGTCAAATTACTCATTAAAAGTAAAAGCTATATCAACAAATAGGTGTGCATTACTAGGTTTGATATATGTACCCAATTATATGAAATTTTAAGCTTGCATTAGATAAAGACTTAGATCGAAATTCATTAATTATGCAAATTATTCATTAAAATTGTAAGCTACATCAACAAACTTTATAGGACATGTATGCGCTTTGTTATGGTTAACTTATGTACTAAATTATATTGAAATGGAAGTATGCATTCTTAAGATATAGCCTAATTACCGAAATTCATTAATTTTGCAAATTATACATACAGGCTTATAGCTAAATCAATAAACTTTATAGGACATATGCGCTCTGCTATGGTTAATGTATGTACAAAATTATATTGACTTTGAAGTGCCAAAGATATAGCCTAATTACTAAAAAAAACCCCAGTAATTATGCAAATGACTAATTCATATTCATTAGATATGTTTACCAAAGTCTAATCTGTTCTCCTTCATTAGCATATGGAAGATGTGTAGCAAGTTTCATCAGAATCGATGCTGTAGTTTTTTAGTTTCGTGTCCACAGACAGATACAGAGACAGACAGACAGACAGACAGACAGACACACACACACACATATACATACATACATACATACATACATACATACATACATACATACATACATACACACATACATATACACATACACACGCGCGCGCGCGCGCACACACACACACACACACACACACACACACACACTAATACATACACGGACAGACAAAAGCATAACATAACACTCCCTTACGGGAGGTAAAAATGATAAAACTGTACATTTCATGAATTCATATCCGCTAATTATGATAATGCCTAGCAGAAATAATTGTGTATTTCCGATTACGCTCAATTTTAGAATAGGTGGACTAGGTAGATATTTTATTTTATTATATATATATATTATATTAATATGTGAGTGTCTAGTTCAAGCAGTTACGTTTTCCATTGTTTTCCATATGGTCTCTGTGTTATTGGTTTCTTCTCATCAGATGTACAGCCATTACAGATTGGAAGACCAGTTTTATATTGTCTTTAAGTTGATGTCAGTTTGCGAGACTTCACAATTTTCCCGATTTTATTTTTTTCTCGAATACGTACAAAAAGTTTAAGGTCGGCGGGAAAAACTAGGTGGGGTCAGATAACCGGAACCAAACAATTTTATATATATTTTATATATATTTTTTTTAATTTCGCCATATTCCATCAGTTAGATTTTTCTAGAATGTTGATATGTTGTTTTGAATAAAATTCTGAGCAAGATGAACTAAAAATAAGTTCTGTTGAAACTAGTTCAAGGTTTGGCTAAATTCACACTACATTGACAGGACTAACATTTAATGCCTAAATCTCGTCATTGATGGGACTAACATTTAATGCCTGAAATCTCGTCATTGACGGGACTAACATTTAATGCCTAAATCTCGTCATTGATGGGACTAACATTTAATGCCTAAATCTCGTCATTGATGGGACTAACATTTAATGCCTAAATCTCGTCATTGATGGGACTAACATTTAATGCCTAAATCTCGTCATTGACGGGACTAACATTTAATGCCTAAATCTCGTCATTGACAAGACTAACATTTAATGCCTAAATCTCGTCATTGATGGGACAAACATTTAATGCCTGAAATCTCGTCATTGCCGGGACTACCATTTAATGCCTGAAATCTCGTCATTGACGGGACTAACATTTAATGCCTGAAATCTCGTCATTGACGGGACTAACATTCAATGCCTGAAATCTCGTCATTGCCGGGACTACCATTTAATGCCTGAAATCTCGTCATTGACGGGACTAACATTTAATGCCTGAAATCTCGTCATTGACGGGACTAACATTCAATGCCTGAAATCTCGTCATTGACGAGACTAACATTTAATGCCTGAATCTCGTCATTACCTCCCGTAAGGGTACGGGAGGTATTAAAAGGGGAAGGTGTGTCTGTGTGTCTGTGTGTCTGTCTGTCTGTCTGTCTGTCTGTGTCTGTCTGTCTGTCTGTCTGTCTGTCTGTCTGTCTGTGTCATCATTTTCTAAAAATTGGCTGGCTCAATTGTAATGAAATTTGGGATATATAATCTTTAGGGTAATAGCTAGACCTGATTAGGTTTTGAGCCAGATATGTTAATGTTTAATTAGAGAAATTTGCATATTAATGAAATCAACTAATTACGCAATATCTTAAGACTGCATACTTCAATTTCAATATAATTTAGCATATTCGTTCAACATAACAACATATATTTGTCCTATAAAATTCGTTGATGTATCTTACGGCGTTAATGAATAATTTGCATAATTAATTATTTTTGGTAATTAGGCTATATCTTAAGAATACATACTTCATATTCAACATAATTTAGTACATACGTTAACCATAAGAAAACACATATGTCCTATCATGTTTGTTGATGCACCTTACAGTGTTAATGAATAATTTGCATAATTAATAATTTTCGGTAATTAGGCTATATCTTAAGAATACATACTTCAATTCCAATATAATTCAGTACACACGTTAACCATAACAATCACATATGTCCTGTAAAGCTTGTTGGTGTACCTTTCTGTGTTTAATAATTAATGATTCTTGGTAATTAGGCTATATCTTACGACTGCATACTTCAATTTCAATACAATTTAGTACATACGTTAACCATAACAAAGCAGATGTCGTATAAAATCTTTTATATAGCTTAGTTTTAATGAAAAATTTGCATAATTAATGATTTTAGGTATTAACTAGGTTGTATCTTTACAATGCAAGCTTCAAATTTCGTATAATATGATACGTACATCATAATACACACCTGTCCTATGAAGTTTGTTGCTACAACTTTTTCCTTTAATGAGTATTTTGAATAATGAATGATATTCAGTAATTAAGCAGTATCATACACTCTTACATACATTAACCTAAGAAAGCATGCTTGTCCAAAAAACAAAGTCTGTTACCATAGTTTTTTAGTTTAATGAGTTATTTACATAATTAGTGATTCCCTTACGGGAGGCATTCAGTTTAAATCTGGTTTATTTTATTCAAATCATATACACTTGTTTCTCCCAAGTAGCAGTAACCGGACAACCACATACTTTATATCAATCTGATTAAAATCTGATGTAGGGAACTTGGTGCGATTTCTCCTAGTTTTTTCTTCTGTAAGGAAGAGATGTATTTATGGGTGGAAGTCTGTGTGTCTGTGTGTGTGTCTGTGTGTCTGTATGTATGTATGTATGTATGTATGTATGTATGTATGTATGTATGTATGTATGTATGTATGTATGTATGTGTGTCTGTCTGTCTATGTCATCGTTTTCTCCATAACGGCTTGCTCAATTCAAACGAAATTTTGAAGACATATTCCGTAGGATAATGGCAAGACTTGATTAGGTTTCGGTAAAAATCCCGTGAATATTAATGAGCAATTTACGTAATTAATTATTTTCGGTAATTAGGCTATATCTCAAGAATGCACGCTTTAAATTCATTATAACTTGGTACACACATTTGCGATACCAAAGCACACCTGTCCTGAAAATATTACTAATGTAGCTTGTAGTTTTAATAAGTTATTGGTATATTTTAGGTACATTGTACACACGATCGTCATGGACATTAAAGGCTCTGTGTCATCGTTTTCTCCATAACGGCTTGCTCAATTCAAACGAAATTTTGAAGACGTATTCCGTAGGGTAATGGCAAGACTTGATTAGGTTTTGGTAAAAATCCCGTGAATAGTAATGAGCAATTTACGTAATTAATGATTTTCGGTAATTAGGCTATATCTCAAGAATGCACACTTCAAATTCATTATAACTTGGTACACACATTTGCGATACCAAAGCACACCTGTTCTGAAAATATTATTGATGTAGCTTTTAGTTTTAATAAATTATTGGCATATTTTTGTAGGCCACTAAAAAGGAAAAAATAGTTTCTCGTCAGGAAATGTTGTCTAAAGTGGTACGACGATGCGCTTATTTTTTTTACATTCTCAACAAATGTCTCAGTACATGTTGTGGTTGGCCAGGAGATCACTAACAGCAATGAGCAAATAGCAATCAATGAGAAAAAATAACTGATTACATATGTTCTGTTGTATTCCGACAATTGTCCGTAGGAACGACAATCTCAAAACTTTGCCCTTACGGAAGACATTCAGTTTACATCTGGTATTGTCATGTAGTTATCAGGCGCTCACAGAACAAAAAAAAGAACAAATGACGATAAAAGTAGAAGGTAATAAATAAATCGTGCCGAGTTCACTACATCAGACTTTAATCAGATTGATAATTGTGATTGTCCGGCTATTGTTACTTGGAACAAACAAGTGTACATGATTTGAATTTAAAAATAAATGACCAGAACTTATGTCATGTTATACAGGGTGTACTGAATTGGTTGGCTGCATCTCAACAATATCCTTAACAGACAATTTATTTCCAGGTTTGGCAGTTTTTCTTTGTGTGCACCTAGGCACCCTATTGGCTGATCGACCTCATTTTTGGCTTGTTTGCCTAGAGCTGTTGGAACCATTCACATTGAATATTACTATCCACGCAACCTAGCCCACGCCACATACTAAGTTTCTGTCCACTGACAGCCAGGGTATAGTTGTACGGACAATCAAATTAAGAAAGATATGAACATGGTAAGTGTGACAAATTTAAGAAACATTTTTACTTTTAACTATCCTGTCATTTATTAAGGCTAAATTGGAAAAGATCAAGATCAAGTCTATTAGGTATTGTAATTATTTTGTTGGTCTACTTTGCCTACACTAATATAAACTTGGACATGGAGACAATTGTTACAGTTATATCTTACAACTCGAAACAATACAGGAGTTTTTCTTGTTTTAAAACTGGTTGTGGTGTTGAGTCTATTTCCCCGGGGTTGCTTTTAGACTATGGTCAACGTGACATGAATAGTTAATGCTCGCCTTCAGCCTTCATGTCGTTATTATCCTGGTAAAGCGTTATAGATATATCCACAGTATATCTAATAGTTATCAAGGCTCTGTGGTCCGTGTATGTCAATAACAGTCTGCTGACTGATTGAATCTTTATTCTAGAAATACGTTAATATTCACCATCGTTAAGTAAATGAGACTTATCAAAGTAACACACCTAGTAGGTATTCTGACCTTATGAACTCTCCAGTTGATATGAAGTTGTGAGCCTCTACAGCTTTGCTACATTATCAAAAGGAACTACGTTATATTCCATCTGATTCCATGCCACTACCCTTTAGTACAAGTTAAATTTCTTGTGCACTTCATAACACAGGTAACGAAAGTTAACTCACAGTGACAGACGGAGGGGTGCCTATCTTACGAAAGCCAACAGGGGACTTCCAACTTCCAACTTCCAACTTCCAACTACGTGTGTATGTTTTAAGTTATACCTAATAGGCCAGGATGTCAATTCTTGATTTATACCAAATGCGGTAATTGGAAGTCAGAAGTCACCTGTCGGCTTTTGTACTATCTTAAGTAGGCCTAGAATGCAAAATATCTCATCGAATAACAATTAGTTTAATTCATGTTAATATGAACAGTCAAACAACTTACAAGTTTGTTACAAATTATATGTATAGAACGTCGATTGTTTAATATTTCAATTTCAATAAATGAATATTCCAATTCCTAAAAATTATTGATTACAAACGATAAGGTTCTAAATGACATTTTTCTTTACCTATTATGGGGGTGGCGGTTTCGGTGCAGTGTCGTGAGTGCGTCCCCCTGTAACGAGAAAACTGCTGACTAATAGAAATAGGTGATTGCAAGGCATGCCCCAGTATGTTATTTCGCTGCACATGAAAACCCAAATCGACTATTGGCGGTTGAAACAAAGAATTGACTTGAACAACCTGATTGTGTACTGTAAGAAACGCACTTAGAACTTCACTATATTCTATACTGTAAGGAACAGACTTAGAACCTCTATATTGTGTACTGTAAGGAACAGAGGTAGAACCTCTCTCTATATTGTGTACTGTGAGGAACAGACTTAGAACCTCTATATTGTGTACTGTGAGGAACAGACTTAGAACCTCTCTATATTGTGTACTGTAAGGAAAAGACTTAGAACCTCTCTATATTGTGTACTGTAAAGAACAGACTTAGAACCTCTCTATATTGTGTACTGTGAGGAACAGACTTAGAACCTCTATATTGTGTACTGTAAAGAACAGACTTAGAGCCTCTATATTGTGTACTGTAAGGAAAAGACTAAGAACCTCTCTCCATATTGTGTACTGTAAGGAACAGACTTAGAACCTCTCTATATTGTGTACTGTAAAGAACAGACTTAGAACCTCTCTATATTGTGTACTGTAAAGAACAGACTTAGAACCTCTATATTGTGTACTGTAAGGAAAAGACTTAGAACCTCTCTATATTGTGTACTGTAAGGAACAGACTTAGAACCTCTCTCTATATTGTGTACTGTGAGGAACAGACTTAGAACCTCTCTCCATATTGTGTACTTTAAGGAACAGAGTTAGAACCTCTCTATATTGTGTACTGTAAGGAAAAGACTAAGAACCTCTCTATATTGTGTACTGTAAGGAAAAGACTAAGAACCTCTCTATATTGTGTACTGTAAGGAAAAGACTTAGAACCTCTCTATATTGTGTACTGTAAAGAACAGACTTATAACCTCTCTCTATATTGTGTACTGTGAGGAACAGACTTAGAACCTCTCCATATTGTGTACTGTAAAGAACAGACTTAGAACCTCTCCATATTGTGTAATGTAAGGAACAGACTTAGAACCTCTCTATATTGTGTACTGTAAGGAACAGACTTAGAACCTCTCCATATTGTGTACTGTAAAGAACAGACTTAGAACCTCTCCATATTGTGTAATGTAAGGAACAGACTTAGAACCTCTCTATATTGTGTAATGTAAGGAACAGACTTATAACCTCTCTATATTGTGTAATGTAAGGAACAGACTAAGAACCTCTCTCTATATTGTGTACTGTAAAGAACAGACTTAGAACCTCTCCATATTGTGTACTGTAAGGAACAGACTTATAACCTCTCTCTATATTGTGTACTGTGAGGAACAGACTTATAACCTCTCTATATTGTGTAATGTAAGGAACAGACTTAGAACCTCTCTACATATTGTGTACTGTAAGGAACAGACTTAGAACCTCTCTACATATTGTGTACTATAGATAACTTTATTTAGAACCACAATACGAAATCTCGCGATCGTTGAGTATAGCTCAAATGTGATCTTACATTCCGTGGGTGAAAATAGGTAGAAGCCAATAAAAGAGTAGAGTACACCTACAACTTCAAACTGTTTACTGGATGGCTTCGACAAATAAAGTCAGACACTTTGATAGTTATGGAAATGGGGCAACATTCTTATAGAGTTATGTCAAAGAAGGAATGCCATTTATATTGGAACAAACACAGTTCCCCAATTTACCCATGATGTATATATGCTCGTTAAATAGACCCCTTTGGGGAAATGACTTGTATTGTTTCCATACATACACTAATCATAACTATGAGAAACCATGACAATTACAAAGTATCTCACTGTTTGCTAATATGTATGAGGAGGTATGGCAGGTATAGAAATATGTTATATGTCGTATTTGGGGTGATCTGCCACCGTCTGAGTCAGCGAAAAATAAGACAACCACACCTTGCTTTGTTCGAGCAAAAAACCTGGTCAGAGGTCTTTAACCTTATTTTAGGATTGTATCACTCAGGTCAGTTCGTCCTCAACAAAACACCCTCGTGTAAATAAATTGATTGATAGATTGGGGTGGAGTTGGCGAAATTCGGTGTAGACGACAAACACAAAGATAACCTTCTACAGAGTTATAGGTATCATAAAACAAGAGAAATAGAAGACGAATATATTGCTAATTGTCCTTTGCATGGGAAAATCCATTTTGTGTATAGTGTATAACTTCAAATTGAACTTCAAACTTGCCTGAATTGCACGTTCATATTCGTAACAGTGCATTAATTGCTATAAAACTTCTATTGCTCTCCAAGGAACCTTGAGAAGAGTTAACAGACGAAGCGCATAAAAATAGTAAATGGCATGTGACCATATTTCGACCAATCACGCATCAGTTCACTTATGCGTTGTATTACAGACATATATGAACACTGGTTATTATTTGGTAAACACTGACATATTTACATATTTATCACATTTCTAGGTGACAACCAGAATCATCGTTGTACTGTGCCTGTTTATGTTCATCCAAATAAGCACGGCCATCAACCGAAACTACAACGGGGTAAATTTCGATGAACCCCAAAACCTTGTTAGTTGTATCAACTGTAACATCTCATGGGATAGCCGTTTACATGAGTACATCGACTGTGTTCCTCTTGATGACTGCCCAGTGAGTGTAGATGATGGCATTCTTGAGGCACATGATGATAATGCAGTGTTTTACAATGCAACGTGGTTGAGCGTGAGGAAAAGGGTGGACGAAGGTGCCCACTTCATCATTGTACCACAAGAAGACTTCAACGAGGATTACGAAGTGGTAAATAACATGTAATTTCGACTTACTTTTGTCTGATGTACATGACAGAGCATTTAATTTACTTTTTCCCAGCATAGTTACTTATTGTTGGACCATTTAGTGTCAGCGTTTTGGTTCTTGTCTGTGAGCAATTACATGTCATACATTGCTCATTGAACTGACATGGAACAGCAAAACCCGAAATTTATGTTTCTTTTAGTTGTAACACTAAAATTATTTATTTTGTTACAGTATTGAAAATAATGCAAAACTAGTAAATGTTCAATTACAATGTTACTTGCTTTACATCATAAGTACATGTTTGACATGTCTGGACAGTTTACCCTATATTATCATACGGTGATCTTATAGACATTTTGCTCACAACAAACTACATATTATAATTATGCTAAACATTGTGAAAGACAAAAGTTGTAAGTACTTTTAAATAAAAATTATGTCCACTGTGGAGTTATGGTGGGTAAATGGTTAGGCCTGGAATCTACAGGTTGCAAGTTCGAGCCCCGTCGCTGCCATTGAATGGCTAAAGTCCTTGTGCAAGATTAAAACCACGATTGTACCACATCCACCGCAGCTGTATAATTGGGGACTTGGTAGGATAGAGGTTGTAATGTGACGGTTTTACTCCTATGCGCTTATAAAGGCTGCAATGGATTGTATGCTCGCCAGGGAGTTGATGAAGTATAAAGGGCCGTTGTGCTGCTATAGATCCAAGCCAGGGTAATAATCGTAAAGTGCTTTGAGCACAGTCTGGGAACGCGCTATACAATTATAGAACCAATCGTTGTAGCATTTTTCTCATGATTATGAGCATTATCTTCATTGCATTCATCTTCATTAATTATGTTAATGTTTAGTTTAACCGCTTGATATTTTTGCAATATGCATCACCATTTCACAGTTGCTATAGGCGTGGTCATGTTGCTAGGCATATGTGCATTCCCCTTTTGGACGTTTATCAACTTGCCTAACCAACCCTATTGTATCATTGGAATATACGTCATCATTTGGCTGTTGCTATGGGTGTGGTCTTGTTCCTAGGCATATTTGCATATATATTTTCTGAATGTTTATCGACTTACCTATTAATCCCTGTCGTTCTCTTTGTTATATATCATATATAAAAGACAAACGTTGTAAGTACTTTTAAATATACACTCTGTCCACTGGGGAGTCATGATGAGTAAATGTAAGTACTTGTAAGTACACAGTATGTCCACTGGAGTCATAATATGTAAATGTTTTAAGTACTTTTAAGTTCACGGTTGGTCACTTTCGAATCCATATATATATAAATATATGTAATTACAGGGTAATGGTACTGGAAGTGAAGATATTCTAGGCTGTTTTTTGTGCATGGCTGTATATGTTGAATTCAATGGAAAGAAGGACATAATATACAATTATTGCAAGGTAAACATTAATGTCTTCCTTTTTCAAGAAAGTCGGGGCTTCGGATAACTCCTGTGATAGGACAATAGTTCATAGTAATGCCATTATTACTGGTCTATACAGTCTCTCTGTTTCTTTACCTTAGACAGATAGACAGACAAACAGACAGACAGACAGACAGACAGACAGACAGACAGACAGACAGACAGACAGACAGACAAATATATAGACAGACATATAGACATATAGATAGATAGATAGATAGATAGATAGATAGATAGATAGATAGATAGATAGATAGATAGATAGATAGATAGATAGATAGATAGATAGATAGATAGATGGATGGATGGATGGCTGAATGGATGGATGGATGGATGGATGGATGGATGGATACTGATGAGTAGATGAACAGGTTGAACAGTTTCAAGTCTGCCTTACTTCCAGCCCCATTGTTGTCAGCAACGTGTCGATGTGACTAGCACAGCTTTACCATGTTGCCTATGAAAACAGTCAACAAATGTAGCGTATAAGTCAGAACAAATATATATACTACAACATATTCTTAAATATTTAAACACACACACACAGATATATATATATATATATATATATATATATATATATATATATATATATATATATATATATATATATATATATATATATATATATATATATATATATATATATATATATATATATGCAATGTATTCATATGCCTCATTCTTTCAGGATGATGACTGTTCCAAATATCCCCAGTATAGTGGACAGTTCTCGTGGGAACCGGTCAGAGAGATTAATGAGGACACCAAAAATATGCTGTGTACCTTCATGACTATACCGGGTATTGAGCCAACAACAACCCATGGCCACTGTTGGTATGACTGGTACAACTCACCGATTCGTGGTCATATTCTTTCATCAGGACCCTTTCTGTCGTCAGCATCAAAGGTCGCTCCTGGTCATACCTTACTCTTTGCAACCATCGGCTTTATTTATTCCATGTTTATATACATTTAATAGACACCTGCTGGGGACATGCGTCACACTCACGCCGGGTAGACCTCGCAAGGATTAGCAGGATATCCGTAGGGTTTCTCTGAAAATATTGTGGCTCAGCTCGGGCGACCAGCAACTGACGTACCTCACTCTGTCATGTCTCGGGTTTATCCTTAACAATAGTTATAAAACACGTCTTATTTTATTATCAAATGATAACTATTGGCTAATATACCAAAATTACATCACCTCGTATAATACACAACACAGTTGTGATGGTAAATCCCAAACATGTACCCTAGCACCGTCCAAATATAATCTTATTTTTGTAATAATTCTACTGTGTTAATTCTTGACCTTGACCTAGATATTAATAAGTATGTGTCACTTTTGACCTTAGTTATAGTATTATAGTATTAGAATTAGCTCATCAGTGTACCCTCTAAGTGTTTTGAGACTGGGCATCTTAAGGAGAAAGAAAACAAAACGGAAAGGGTAACATGGCGGCCACAGTTGCGGGGTGGAGGTGTTTCATAGGGGGTATCCTTCCTGCCGAAGACGGAAGTAGCATTATACGTTTATTTGCAATATGAAGCTAACACTTATTACCTGCTCTTGGATGCTGAATAGAGAGAAATAAAACTCTATGGAAACATTTCATTTTATCATTAATTATACTTTATTTGTATATATATGTTCTGTTTTGTTCTTGATGTTTGGATATAAGGTTGCACAAAACATGAAATTCGACTGCGAGAGCAGACGGAGAGCACGCGCAAATAGCGCCCAAATAAGACTTAGCGGGAGCAAAGTAACTCATTGTTATTCATGATGTCATGCACTCTTTTATAATTAGTTACGTTATATAATGGTAGTTTTTGCAAGAAGTTGAAGAAATGTGAAGTGTTAGTTTTTCTAGTTCTTCAATAAACGTTATTATGACCACTCGAATCAGGAGCAGTCGGCGTTGAAGTCGTAGTTACTGCAATCTGCTACACCTGTCAGTCACTAAATTTGGTACTGTAATGATTTAAAGGCGCAAATTTAAAAGAAGTATGGTTAACCAGATTACCAAGCTGCGAAGTGCAAACAGTTTGAAATCTGGGAGCTTTGACCAAACGAGAAACTAACAATACTCACTGTCGCAGTTTTCGGACAGACTCTGTTTTGGGGCAGATATCGAGTCGTCCTCACTGTTTTCTCCGGAACTGTCAAATTGTCATGCTCAAGCATTCGTACGAAAGATCAGGCGATACTAAAGTTTGATCCAACACTAATTTTGTGATATCAGTTTTGAGAGCACTAATTTCAGAGATCACAAAGTTACCGTACGTAACAACAACACTGACGCATCGTAGTTGTCAGTGTTTTCGCTAAAGCAAAATATGCGGAGATGTTTCAAAATCACGTGAATATCATTTCGCTCTTATTTAAATCTACAAATATCTCATTCATAGTTTTCTCCCAGTGCCCAGTTCAAACTAGGTGACATCTTCCATAAAATATTTGTGTGTTTTTAAACGAAAATACCGTACGTATCTAGTATAGAGCAAAGAAGTGTCTTAGAACAGTGTTCACGTTTGCGCGCCCAAGACATAGACTGCCCTTAATCGGTGCCATGAATGAACTGTGATCGAATCCCGGGGTCGAATTCGGTAGTAGGACAGTGTTCATGATAATTCCTTTGCAAAAACAATCAACTTAAGTGTAACGGTGATTAAAATACCACGATACCAATGTTTTTGACAAATATTTAAATATTCAAAATATTGAAATTAAACGGCTTGGCGAAATTCATAATTTACGTGACAAATACGTAAATCGGCGTTGAAGTTGGTGTCCGATTACCAATACTGTCGTCCGATTACTAATACTGCCGTCCGATTACCAATACTGTCGTCCGATTACTAATACTGTCGTCCGATTACTAATACTGTCGTCCGATTACTAATACTGTCGTCCGATTACTAATACTGTCGTCCGATTACTAATACTGTCGTCCGATTACCAATACTGTCGTCCGATTACTAATACTGTCGTCCGATTACTAATACTGTCGTCCGATTACCAATACTGTCGTCCGATTACCAATACTGTCGTCCGATTACTAATACTGTCGTCCGATTACCAATACTGTCGTCCGATTACCAATACTGTCGTCCGATTACTAATACTGTCGTCCGATTACCAATACTGTCGTCCGATTACCAATACTGTCGTCCGATTACTAATACTGTCGTCCGATTACCAATACTGTCGTCCGATTACTAATACTGTCGTCCGATTACCAATACTGTCGTCCGATTACTAATACTGTCGTCCGATTACCAATACTGTCGTCCGATTACCAATACTGTCGTCCGATTACCAATACTGTCGTCCGATTACCAATACTGTCGTCCGATTACTAATACTGTCGTCCGATTACCAATACTGTCGTCCGATTACTAATACTGTCGTCCGATTACCAATACTGTCGTCCGATTACTAATACTGTCGTCCGATTACCAATACTGTCGTCCGATTACCAATACTGTCGTCCGATTACTAATACTGTCGTCCGATTACCAATACTGTCGTCCGATTACTAATACTGTCGTCCGATTACCAATACTGTCGTCCGATTACTAATACTGTCGTCCGATTACCAATACTGTCGTCCGATTACCAATACTGTCGTCCGATTACTAATACTGTCGTCCGATTACTATTAAAGTCATAAATGTGAGGTTATAAATTAGAGGACTACGTAATCACGAACTTTTAAGTTATTTCTGACTATAAACCCTGTTGAATAAGACCCTAAGGAAAATGTCTTAGCAGCAATGATGGGTGTTACTTTTTTGCAGTGTTTATCCAATAGTAATTATCGTCGAATAACATGACCCTGTTCGAAAACTGCGTCAGCGAGTATAGTGAGTATTGGACAGGTATTCTCAAGCCATCGTCAGAGTGCAACAGCCTAGGAGGAGCAAACGAATATTCTCGGACTGCGCATGTGCTCAGTCACAGTATTTGTAATGTATTGTCAAGTAAATATGCACACATTGATTGTAAATATATACTGCTGAGCTCTGTACAAATTTTCATAATTTGACAAATCATTTTTCCTCTAAATCCCCTTACTTGAAATGGCGACGGTTTGTTATAACCATGTAGACTATGATTACAGCTCGTGATTAAATTTTGAATATAACATATTCTGAAGTTTTGACACTGTGACTCTGCGAACGAACGAGACATGGACACTTTGGGTCATGGTCGTACAATTGAGGTAGGTATGTTAATGGCGACTGGCATGATGAAATGAAACGACTTGGATGCAACGAACATGATGTACTATTATTGCTGCCAAGTTACCTCTATCTACTAGCCAAGTGCGTGGTAAATGGTGCATCATATACGCATGCTTTTTGAATGATGAAACAGTCTTTATTACCCGTCTAACGTCTGTGCAGGGATCATTAATAACAGTACTAGTGGAGGTCGGATATTATCTTGCTGAGCACACACATACACAGACACACACATATGCAATCCCACCGTCACGCGTCAACCCTCACACACTGGCAGCGCAAACGCGCGAGCGAACAAATGCAAACACATTCTGACTCACCTTCAACAATGCCGTTCGTAATTTGATATGAAATATCTGATTTTCCACTAACTGTTACCTTTGACAAAAGATTGCTCAATATATTGCTTTAATACACGCACTTCTCGACAATCAAATGAGTTTGTATTATAACTTCGGTGAATAAAGTCATTTTAAGTTTAACAAGAACTACATGGCTGGCTGCAACAGAACAATGTCTTTCTTCTAACAGTCAATTCATTTCAAGTTTGGTAGTGTTTACTTGCTGTATAGTGCCAAGGCACAGTATTGGCTGATCGACCTCATTTTTTGCTTCCAGCTTGAAGTTGAGGCCATTGCCCTTTACCCTGGGAATATTACTATCCTGGCAACCTAGCCCACTCCACACACTATTAAAGTTGTTGTCCACTGTCCAATTTAGAAAGATATTAACATGGTAAGTGTTATATTTAAGCAATAAACCACCCCCTGGGGATGGTATACCAAGAGGTTTTGACCAGTGAACGAAATATATGCACGAGCGATAGCGAGTGCATATATTGAGTTCACTGGTCAAAACCGAGTGGTATACCTTCCCCAGGGGGTGGTTTATCGCTATTATATTATACCAGTATATTGAAAATATCGGAAACAAGATAAGAACTAACGTTTTCTCGTTTCATATGCGCCCCTGTGGCTAATTTGCATAACAATAACGCTGCTTTCAAGACAGCTGATCTTGGCCTCAACGTGAACGTCGTGCAGCGACTGGATTTATTTTACCTGCGAATCGTTTCTAGGGATAATCTGTACATTGATCGGCTCATTAAAAGTGCACAGTGATGAATAAACAACCTGTTTGACTCAAGGTATAAACTTGAAGTGGTTTATTGAATACAGCATGCTTCGATCGTTCCCGGCCGAATTCGCGACTCGGTGAAGTGATAGACAGGTTGATATTTACAATGTATTTATATTACTGGAAGTTACGTCAGTAGATTTTCGGGGTTGAGGATTTCCCTCTCGGATTGATGACTGATACTCTAGGACAGGATCCCAGAAAAATTTCTATGAAGTTTAGATTAATGGTAAGTCGGCCAGTGTAAGTTCTTTCACTTGCTTCATTTTTATGACAGGACAGGACAGCTCACCAATGTTTCCACTCCAACTGGCCGCGCCGCGCCGAGGTGGGACCGATTTCGGGCATGCCTTGACCTTAGTACATGTAGTAGGCGATGATTTGAACAAATACGCGATGACTTGGTTGCTTTCGAAATTTCCTTCAATAATTTCTCATAAAATATTGTCTCATTGAGAGAAAATCCTCCTCTGACAATTCGAAGAGTTCACTATCAGTATCACGGCGGACTACAACTCAACGCTCGTAGACGAACAAAATTTGGACGCGTGCCAGCAGTGCATTATCGTACCAGCAGTGCATTATCACTCGTTTTAGACGCGCTAGTTCGATGTCTAGACCAATCAGATCCCTCGATTTCCACCATCAATATACTGGTATAATATAATAGTTGTTTTACAACACTATTTTACTTCTACCTATATTGTCATCTATCGAGGTTATGTTGGAATATCAAGTTCATTGTCTATTAATTATTGTAATTTTTTTTGTTCGCCCACTTTGCCTTGTCTAGCTTTTCCTCTTTCACAATGAATGTACTTACACTCTTTGTCATAAAACCTTATCATCTGGGTGTTTGAGACGCACACAATTCGTGTTTGAAACACACACAACCCTTGTTCGAAACACACACATTACTGGTCATAAGACCAAATGCTAAGGTTTTATGACAAAAATTGTACTAGTTTAATATCAATTGTTATGTTGTGCGTCTGAATTACTGAAGCTAAATGACACAGGTCATTAGTTACAACATGTGAGTAATTTGAAAGTTGAAAAGAATTGCATTGACATGATGATCGGTCCTTTAATAAAGATTCACAAATTGGTACGGAGAGATTACAGTGCAAGTTCAGCATCTTGTCTATGAACATATGATATGGAGACAAAGCTTAAGTTAGGAGACCTTTTCATGATCACAAGGACCAAAACCGCTAACAAGAATATTTCATCTACATATTGTGACGTTTGCACTCGAGATAGGCTGTAAGATACGATCCACCCTATATCTAGCCAAGCCAGCATTCACAGAAGGACACACCGTATAATGTACGTTCCACAGTGTCCCTTTTAGATTGGGTCAACATTACACCGTGCTTGCTATCATATCGGTGTGACACTCTCAAAACTTTTAAAGTCATATCAGTTCAAAGTCGAGTCTTTGCCTGAGTTGGCCAGCTTCAGCAAAGCATAACACCTGTAGGTGCCGTGCGAGTAATTTGAAATATTTCCAACTTTTCTAGTCATCGCTCCAGGATACGCAATATTCCCATTCGTTTTGTGAGTGAAACAGACAGTAATAAGCCTTGGTATTCGGCCTGACAATAGATTTGACCCTATGAACTCTCGAGTCGATATCAAGTTGTATTCATTGACCACTTTGCTCCAGGGATCAAAGATCAACACGAACTACGTTATTTGTCATATGATTTCCCATAAATACCCGCATTCCAACTTGACTTTAAATTGTTTGTGCTTTTCATAACTAAAACTTGTCTTAGAACAAAAAAAGTAAGATATCAGAAATAATCTAACAATGACATTAATTCATGTTGATTCGTGCAAAACAAATCGAAGTTGATAACAGAGGTTTGCATATTACTTCGATCTGCTAAAATTTGTATTTCAAATCATTGGTTGCTGTAAGGAACAGACTTAGAACCTCTATATATTGTGTACTATAAGGAACAGACTTAGAACCTCTCTATATTGTATACTGTAAGAAACAGACTCAGAACCTCTATATTATCAAATTTCTTTCAAACTATATAATGAGGTACACAATGATGAAAAAAAGATAATCCCACATCTTAGGCCGTTCATTTCTATTAGTTTTTGTTGAATATGTACTATAAGCCTTACAGTTTTTGTTGAATGGGGCAGCTATACCTTACTTTCTATATCCAATGTCAGTTGTAAATTAAGGACTTGAATGGGGCTGCTATATATACCTTACTTTCTATATCCAATGTCACTTGTAAATTAAGGACTTGAAGGCTATAAAACTAGCAAACCAAGGAGGAGTTTTGTTCGGGTGAGAAACGATTAGCATGATTAGTGTGTCGCCGTCCAGTTGGGAGAGTAAGAGGAGGATATACAAGAAGTAGTACAATTATTATCAAAAGTACAGTGAACAGACACTAAAAGTATGTTGACCTGTGCAAAACGGAAAGGCTGGTATGTTTCTGAACAATCTATGCAATGCTGAGGTGGCTTGGAAATATCTACTGAAAAGATTAGCGAATGTCTGAAAGGGCTTTTGCAGTAATAAAAGACCTAAACGCGCCTTAAAAAAGACAAGACAATAGAAACTCAATAGCAAGTAATTTCATGGTGCTCAGGCCATATATACAAAAGAGACTGCTGCTTTCGAATATAGGCAGGGTGTGCCGTATGAACTGAAATGTATACTGCCCGTACTACGCTGTACAATATATAAATACCTTCATTCGCTAAACAACTGTATTATATTTCATCCTTGAAGTCTTATCCTCATAACTTATTTACAAGTTACACTTGATATTAATACTATTTAAGGAACTCCTATCGCAGTGATTTTTCTCTCTAAAGACGTGATCACGTCACGAAATCTCACTATAATCAAATGGGGTCTCTCATTCCTTTGGTTCAATGAAGGTAGACGTTCACAGACAGCGCTAGCGTATATGTTCCCAGCTTTCAAATGTCAGTGTCTGCAGAAGTCAATCCTGAGTCATCTGTCTTGTAGATTGTATGTTTAAAGTCGCTTCAGTGTTCGATTCACATTTCTACCAATGATTTGATAAAGAATCAATTAAACCATTATATTTGAACTTCGTTGTAGGGTTAGTCATGGTTTCTATTACATTGAAGAAGCAAGATATTGAATTTGAATGTAATTAGTATTTGACAAGACAAATTAGTATGATTGGTAGAGGGAAATTATTAAGGGCATACTCCGTATGCGCTATTATTGGTCATCTTCTATGAGATATCAGTTTCATGATTTGTTTAACTTTGTCCGGCATATATTTAAACAATGTGCCGGTGAGAACAGGACGGTCACCTTCTAAATTGATAGAAATATCATGGATTCATGAGTGGCTTTACCACATACAAAATGAATGACAGACTTACACAGTTATCAGAATTCAAGATTCACTGGCTGATAAATCATAGAAAGAATATGATAGAGTAATAGAACATAGTCCTTCAATTTACCCATGGTGCATCAATTTCAGTAGAGGCATGTACTATATTAGACCCCTGTTATCAAATTAACTGGCAAGCGTAGTTTCAATAAATGTAATCGTGATAACACAAGATGGGTGAATATTCATTTTAAAATTTTAAAATATATGGCCCCAAAACATTCAATCTTGTGCTCATGACAATTTAGATACTAATTTCAAAACTTAATAATGGTAGACCATAAGGTGCCGATGATCACAAAGTACGAGAAACCA
>NC_135554.1:27905591-27920591 GCF_964340395.1 Glandiceps talaboti | reverse complement strand
GATGTTTGTCTAATTTCGTTATTACATATTAATTATCTAAGCATTCGAGCTATATACCATTGATTCGTATGAAGTGATTAACAAAAAAATGTAAAACCTAAAGTTTTCCGATATCCATCAGAACTGTCCGTCAAACATGCATTTACAATGAGAGGTGAGGGTAGGTGTAGTGTTGTGTTTTTACGTCTGTCCCGTAACGTCACCTATCTGTATATCACGACCCAAAGTAACTGCGGGACTGTCATAGAGGTCATTATTCTAACATACATATGATAGAAGATTGTTTTCTCATGATCAAGGAAAACGAAAGTCGGATCTACATCGTAAAAGTTTTAATAGTTATCGTCACGGTCGCTTTCATTCCCACGCCAGGGGGTGCCTGCACATATCTTAAACTAATAACATTTTATTACGATGTGAAGAATAATTCAATAAAACATTGTACTTGCAATTAAACTACAGTTTCCCCTTTCTGTCATTTCCTTTCGAAGAAAAAAAACAAGCTTAGAATCTCAAATGAAAAGTAAGGTTTTTTTCGTTTCCCTTTCGTTGTCGGCCGTACATTACAACATTGCTCCCCCCGTGAAAAAAGTTGCAAACTCATTGAAAGTGGCAAGTTGCCAGAATCACAGACAAACTTGATTCTGTCGGCTTCAGGTGTAACATTATTATTCCTATTTCTGCTATATTTCCATGAAAACCCTTCCGAAACTTGTCGGTTTCTATGTATATAACCATTTTAAATTAGAATGTCTTGACAATGAATGTAATGAAAAGCAATTCACTACTCTGCATGACTGCGTTTCACAATAAGTATTCTAATGGCAATATTAAGAGTCCCCACACACCAAGGCCAAGGAATTACATTCCATGACAGTGTACATATGGATAACATCCATACCAGGTATTCCCTAACGTCCAGAAAACAATGGACACGATTTTGTCGCGGATTGTATGTAAAGAAAGAAATATTGTGAATCAAAACATGCAATAAAGTTATCATTTTTAATGTGTCTTCAATTGGGATATAATATCATCAACACCGAGACTTCAAACTATGAACGTTTTGTCACTGAAGAACACATGAAGGGCACAGCAACACAAACACACTAACTGTCCAGACTTGATCAACAAAGAACCACAAATAATGAATGGGGCAAATCTAAAGATCGCATTGGTTCAGGCACTCAAAAACTCAAAGCTTAATTCATGATACAGCAAACTTGGCATGGACCCAGAGACCCTGGAGGTTCAATGTTCAACTTATCTTAAAAATTCATCAATTTCAGGAAATTTAGAATGAAAATAAGGACATGATATAATGTAAACGTCAATATGATAAGTTTTACAATCTCGCATCTTGATACTTGACGGTCAAAAGTCAATTGATCACTAGAATGCATAATTCAACAGATATTCATATTCCGGGATCGTTCAATTTAAGTGAAATTGGTTTGATCAGTACACTCGTTCACATATGTCGTCAACTGGTCACAACCTGCGGGTACGGTATACCATCCCTCAGGATAGATTACACATTGGTACGGCTAATTCCCCTGACAACATATTGAAGGCCTTAAAGGTGTGGTTAGGTGAAATATTTTAGTATTAAAGCTATTGAGTGCGACGAGACAAAACATCGTGACCTTAGAAATAAAACAGGTCATACCAATGTATCGAGGTGTGGTGTAAGAGAAACAGGTCACACTGGGGTCATCTTATTTGAGCAGAGTGTCTAAGTATTAAGTAAATGATCATGATAGATTAGTCCCTTTAAGGCAAAACTAAATGACAAATGTTGGAAACGTTCTACAACTACGAATAAAGAGATTGTAATGACAGTTGTATAACAGATATTCCTAGTTTACATATTACTATACACTAACGACTAACGTTTTCATTGAGATTAAAAGGAAAGTGTAAATGCTAAGGTATCAATAATAACATTTGCTTGAACTTGCTACTACGTCACAAACGTCTTACATGGTTTATGCAGTATGCCAGTCGGCGTTTGATAACACATAGGGCACTCAATCGGTCAAATGCCAAATGGAATTCTCTCTCTCTCTCTCTCTCTCTCTCTCTCTCTCTCTCTCTCTCTCTCTCTCTCTCTCTCTCTCTCTCTCTCTCTCTCTCTCTCTCTCTCTCTCTCTCTCTCTCTCTCTCTCTCTCTCTCGTATTTGTGATTTGGTGATGTAAAATCATATTTACGAGAGAGGGAGAGAGAGAGAGAGAGAGAGAGAGAGAGAGAGAGAGAGAGAGAGAGAGAGAGAGAGAGAGAGAGAGAGAGAGAGGCACTTCCTTAACGATATTGTGTTTGTCTTCTGTCATTTACATTCTATTACTCTATTCCCTTCCATGTAATCGTAATGCATGCGCTCTATATGATAGAAAAGATCATGGTTGAATCTTAAATGATTACAGGAAATGTTATTTACAACTAAAGGAGCGACTTGCCAGCACTGACACATTTATATCTTTTAATTCACTTACAGGCAACAACCAAAATCTTTGCTGCCCTGTGTCTGTTCTTAACCATTCAAGTAAGCACGGCCATTGAACGAAGTTTCAACGGGAAGTATTACGAGGAACCGTTTGACGAGATCAGTTGCGCCAATTGTACCATCCAATGGGATTCGTTGAAACACGAGTACCTTGATTGTGATGGTATGCCTGCATGTCCACCCGATTATGCTCAAAAAATTGTAAATACACACGACGACACGGCACGTTTTCTTAACCATACCTGGTTGAGTGTCAGGAAAAATGTACCAGATGGTTCTTACTTCATTATTATACCTGAAACAGACTGGGAAAAGGATTATGATGTGGTAAGTAAAATATCATTTGAACCTTTACTCAATTTCATCTAGCATGATAGCCTAAAGTGTTTTTCACTTAATTGGTTCTACAATATGGGTAGATAACACTAACCCTTCAAACATGGACTCAAAATGAAAACAATAACACGCAATTGTAATTATTGGAGTCGTCGAAGTCTAACATGCATGAAATTTATACCGACTTTAAAAACTACAATGTTGGCAACAACGCATTACATTTCAATCCACTTTGGAGGAGGGTGTTGGTTTGTGAGACTTAATCTGGATAGCTAGATATGTACCAATGAATTGAATTTATTGCATTTCGCTGTTGCTATTTTTATATTTCAACAGCCCTCCTCCTTACATTTACATCTTCAAAAACACAATGAAATATTCAATCAATCAATCAATCAATCAATCAATCAAGCAAGCAAGCAAGCAAGCAAGCAAGCAAGCAATCCAATTTCTATAGCGCCGATTTCCAGAGTGATGTTTTGTTCAGTAGCGCGGAATGATTAAAGCACACCATCGGGCATTGTTAAACAAATAAGTCTACAAATCGAGGCTGAGGTTTGGCGATTGTCAAGTAAAGAGTTCCATAGTTTAGGGGCGACATATGAGAATGAGCGACCTCCAAATGTTACTTGTCTGGAATTCATTGTTGCAAGCAGATTCTTGTTTGTAGAACGTAGAGTGCGATTCGGTATGTGTGGCTTAAGAAGTTTACAACTGCACATTGGAGCATAGACCCTACGTGTACGTGTAGGGTCTATGATTGGAGTTAACCCATGAAGAGTTTTTATCATGATTAGCTTTGAAAATATACGCTCCGAGAACGCAGACACGGGACACTAGCACGGTTTTTATTTTTTAAAAAGATACGCAGATACATTTGCATTTCAATATTCATGCGATTTCAAGACTAATCATTGAAACAACTATGCTAAACCTGTTTCTTGTCCGTTCTGGCGCATATTGTGCAAATCCGTGAGTTTTACTCGATAACAGTATGCGCAGATTTTTCCTGTCCATGATTTTCGAGTAAAATAGTCTGTCCAGATCCATTTGAATGTCCCTAAAGTATTTCAAATGACTAATCTAAACCTACTGCTGGTCTAGCGCCTTTTATCTTGTACCAAATGACTAATCCAAACTTACTGTTTGTCTAGTCTGTTTTATCTTGTACCAATATTCGATGTTTTAACCGTAAATCAAGCACAGGCAATATCTGCTCAGTCTCGCGTTTTCCTTATGAGAGGCACCGTACCATAACGGAGACGTGTCAGAGTTCTCTGAGTACATATTTCCAGCGCTAGTCCTAATTAAGTGTACAATAAAAGTACACTGATGACGATATCGATGTTTGCCTTAATTAATCCAGAATATTTGTGAAATACTATAACAAAGGTTTAGATATCAAACGAATTCTTTCTAATAAACTGTGTATTGATTCACATCACGTTTTCACTTATAGGGTGAGGGTACAGGTGCAGAGGACATATTGGGTTGCTTCTTGTGTATGGCTGTTTATGTGGACTACAATGGGGAGAAGAGTACATACAACTATTGCACGGTAAGTAGACAGACCTCAGACAACCAACATAACAATCTGTGTTGGTCGTCCGAACGGAAATGAAATTACGTGATAAGGATTACAGTATTTCTCGGCAACTTGAAGTCTGTATTTTGGCGTTCGCAATTATTTTCAGTTTCTGAATCAAGAGATTATAAAATAAAACGTGCCAATGAAATACTCCTTGGAGATCACAAAATGTCTCACTTTTCCATTGAACACTAAAATAATTAAGGGAGTGTCCAGATTTTACTTCCAGGGGACCCCGGAGGATTTCCCCTTTTCCTTGTGTATTTTTTTCATGCCCCCCCCTACAAAAGCTTGGGAAAATTGATGCCCCCCCCCCTGCAAGTTCTTGATTTTTTCCAGCCCCCTATAAACATAGACTTACACACATACACAAACACATTATACATACACAATGTACATGTATGTATGTATGTATGTATGTATGTATGTATGTATGTATGTATGTATGTATGTATGTATGTATGTATGTATGTATGTATGTATGTGTGTGTGTGTGTGTGTGTATGTGTGTATGTATGTATGTATGTATGTATGTATGTAAGTATGTATGTATGTGTGCGTGCGTGCGTGCGTGCGTGCATGTATGCATGTATGTATGTATGTATGTATGTATGTATGTATGTATGTATGTATGTGTCTGTCTGTCTGTCTGTCTGTCTGCCTTCTGTCTCTTCTGTCTGTCTGTATGTCTGTCTGTCTGTCTGTCTGTATACAATTACAAATACACACACACAAACACAGCTTCACCGCCATGCCTATAGCCGTTAAACCTCTGAACCTTTGTTCAGTTGTGCTTTAAAAAATAAATACTCCTAAATAACTTATAAAGTGTATAAACTTTTACAGGTTAAATCATTATACTGAAAACAAGAGGATAACCATTTCATGCACAATGACAAGAACAACATATTTCCATTGGGCAATGCGGGTATACTTTAAATACTTCACAACTGTTCTACTTTTTAGATACGTATTGAATACAACTTTAGTTCCAATGCCGGTTCGTATTGCTCAGCTTCTCAACAATGCAAGTATAAATGTGAACATTTTTTTATTGTTGGAAGGAATAGTCAAAAACTAAAATAATTCAACTATCAACATTTTTGCTTGTTATACTTTGACTGATATTTAAGTTTAACTTATATTTCCAGTATTAGGTGATTTCGCAAACACTAACCAAACTGTAGATGACTTCCAACCCCGCGGCGTGCCAACATAAACAATTACATGATGTAGTTGCTATATCTCGTTTTGCAGAGAAATATATTGTCAGCATAAGCGTTGTCAAAAACTACATTGAACATCTGATAAAATCTGGAGAGAGTAAAATCAGATCCAGACATCGGGGAGAGCAACAGAAAAAAAGAGAAAACGAAATATAATGACTATGACTGGTTGAAGTTGTTCTTGAGTAGAACTCTTGAAAAACTGAAAGAGTTAGATAAATATCTTGATGAGCATAAATTACCAAAACAGAGAAAATTAAAAAGAGAAAAATTAGACATAATATCCACTCACATGGTAGGAACACAAATTCATGTACTCATGATAACACTGATAGTGATTAATTGTGATGAAACAATTCAAGTCTTGCACATCTTCGCGGAAAAGTTACATTGAGAAGTGGCAGAATTGCAGGTCGATTTATGTTGTATTAAATAATCATGATTTTTTCCATGCCCCCCCCCCCAGAAAATTTTGAAATTTTTGTTTAGCCCCCCCCCCCCCCAATTTTTCCTGAGAAAAATTGATGCCCCTCCCCCCGGAAGTAAAATCTGGACACTCCCTAAGCATTAGCCCAAGTGTACAGAGTTTTGGTACAGCACCAGCCAAAGACAAGTGTTATATGGGGCGAATTTTATGCAAATCGAGAGTATATCCAACTGCAGTGGATCTTGTTATAATGTCAACATCTATCATACCATTTACACTCGGAGACTATCTGCTCCCAATTCCCAAAATTATTAAAATGAAGTGAAAGTTGTTCCTCTCGAACGCTGGCAGGGTTGAATACATCTGGCTCCAGAACGAGTATTTGAAGTTTACCTCACGCCAATATGACTGTTCAAGTTCACAGGGTCCATCAGTATCGTAAAGCAGTACCTGTCTCCAAAATCTTTGTTGGATGGAATTGAGACACAGTTCCTTTACGATGTGTCCAACATTCTACACGATTATTGAGAACCCCAATCTATGACACTCTCAGATAGGTAGAAATGAAATGACTGTCATATGCTCGTACCCGACCGTTTATTCTCGAAAGATGTTTTACACTTAAGGGTATAGGCACTCAAGTCTCATGAATATTCAGTGTGCCACTAGAATATATTATTTCTGCTACTTCCCATGATGCAATAGCCCATAGCAAACATACCCTATAAAGGTGCAATATCAACTTCATGCTTCTCTGAAATCGCCAATAATTGTAGACAATGTATAATCATGAAATGGCTTTCCATAACCCATATATAGTTTATGAAAATGGCTTATTCCCTGGACAAATACCCCCTGACAAATTCCCCCTAGATAAACGCCCCCGTAGTACAAATGCCCCGGGACAAATGCCTCCGAACAAATGCCTATGGTAGGACAAATGATTCGACCAAAAAAGGTAATACTATGTTTTTAGGGTTACTTAGCAATTCTACTATAATGCGAATGAAAGGCGTGATTTCAGGCGGTGTACTTAAAATATTCCTTTTATCACTTTTATCGTATTACGAATGAAAACACCGAGAAGGGTGATTTCGAGCGGTGTACTTGAAATATGGTTTTATCACTTTGATTTCGGGAGGTGTACGAAAAAAACTCGATTGCCATGCTCTAATTGGTCAAAAAGGTCTGAAGTCTGAAAGATCAAAGAAACATACCTATAAAAGAACAGCGTAAATCAAAGTTTTTACAGTCAAACTTCAGAATTTTAACTGATCATACAAATATCTCTGCAACCGTGTAGTATCATGGAGTTTGTTTATAGTAACCATGGGAAGATGAAACTTGTTTATCAAGGTTACGTTTACGTGAAACAGAAAGATCTAGTTAATGGCGTTGTATCATACGAATGCGAAAAGAGAAGACACAGTAATTGTAAGGCCAAAGTGAAAGTTCGAGGGAATGAAGTGGTAGGTCATGTAAATGACCATACCCATGCTGCTGACCCAAGTCGACATGAAGTCCTAACCGTCAGACAAGACATAAAGAGAAGAGCCATTGATACTGAGGAGACAGCGCAACAAATTATTAGTTCGAAATATATCTGAAGGATCATCGACTAACATACCACCTATTAATATTAGGGCGTTTGCCCTAGAACCGGTTTTGTCATATAGTTGAACTTTCGTCCAATCAGATCACGGCAATGCATTAACGTGACTGGCATACTGCTAATGAATTGAAATGTATGACTCAGTCTCTGCTGAGACAACTCTTATAATCCTTACATAATAGGAGAAATAGAAAATAAATGCTTAATACGTACTCTCTGTATGTTATGTATGATCTTAGTGCTATTAAGAGTTTGGTTCAGAGTGTAGCTTATATATGTGTCATATTTATACATTTTTAGGTTGACGACTGTAGTAAGTATCCCAAGTACACCGGATCGTTCGCATGGGAACCAATCACAAAAATTCTAGGTAGTCAAAAACAGATCTGCACCGATTTCACCATTCCTGGAACTGATCCTATTACAACCCATGGACATTGTTTCCTGGATTGGAGTATATCTCCACTTGGCCTTAAACTGCCAGAAGAGCCTAAGCCAACCTGTCCTCCTACATCACCAGCTTCCAGGATCATTCCTACTCATTTCGTAACTTCGGTGTTAGCCGGTTTTATTTTCTTTATGTTCTTGTAAATTTTACTTCTGTCCTTATTAATTCAGTATCCTTGCAAATTTGATTACCTCCACATGTAAGGACAACATATGGTCAAATTTATTACCCACAAGGACATGAATTTATACAATGAATAGGGGGTTATAATGAATATGGGATCATAATGAATAGGAGGTCATAATGAATAGGAGGTCATATTGGATAGGAGGTCATATTGGATATGGGTCATAATAAACATGGGGTTATAATGAATAGGGGTCATAATGAATAGGAGGTCTTAATGAATAGTAGGTCATATTGGATATGGGTCATAATAAACAGGGGGTTACAATTAATAGGGGTCATAATGAATAGGAGGTCATATTGGATATGGGTCATAATGAATAGGGGTTATAATGAATAGGAGGTCATAATGAATAGGAGGTCATATTGGATATGGGTCATAATAAACATGGGGTTATAATGAATAGGGGGTCATAATGAATAGGAGGTCATATTGGATATGGGTCATAATAAACAGGGGGTTACAATGAATAGGGGGTCATAATGAATAGGAGGTCATATTTGATATGGGTCATAATGAATAGGGGTTATAATGAATAGGAGGTCATATTGGATATGGGTCATAATAAACAGGGGGTTATAATGAATAGGAGGTCATAATGAATAGGAGGTCTTAATGAATAGTAGGTCATATTGGATAGGGGTCATAATGAATAGGGGGTTATAATGAATAGTAGGTCATATTGGATAGGTCATAAGGGTCATGAGATTGTAATGTAGAATTTTAAAGCATAGTATATGTTGAGCCAAATGTACACTATGTACATTTTACTGTTTGTAATAATCTTTTGTAGCAGATAACCAAATTAGCCTAAAAGGGACCCAATAAAGTTTTATCTTATATTATCTTATCTTATCTTAACACGGGGTTGATTGCTAATTATTTGATAAAAACATGATTTCTAAGTATATCTCGTATATCATATATCTTATATCACGTGACATGTCTAATGAAAGTATCTGCTAGGTTTTAGGTTAGGCTTGATTTTTGTACGGAGAGTACATGTACATTTCATTCTTTATTGGTGTAAGTAAACTTGCTTAGTAATTTACCCAACAGTCCAACTTCAATCACATTCGTAGTCGTTCACTTTGATCTAAGACCACATTGCTAGTGTACATGTCGGTTTCAAAACGTACACAACAATTCTAGATCTGCTTACTAGTGTACATAACAGTTTCAAAACGTACACAACAATGCTGCTTGCTGTGGTTCACAGTGTAAGGCCTTTCATGTACATTTTATTGAAGTGTGTGACTTTTCTCAGAAATACTTGATTTTAGTCAGTTTTTGAAATGACGTGATGATTTCTTTTAAATAAACGTTTCATATCATATGTAACATTTTATTTAACTATAATCATTATTTAATAAAGGGGACATCAAATCACAGAATGATTGTGTTGGATTAGATGTGATTTACAGTGGAAACATGAATGTTGTCTGTTATGAAGCTTATCATGACAGCCAGACCGCGACAGGCAGCCAGCCAGCCAGACAGACAGACAGACAGACAGACAGACAGACAGACAGACAGACAGACAGACAGACAGACAGACAGACAAAGACAGCGAGTCAATCAATCAGTCAGTCAGTCAGATAGATTGGCTGGCTGGCTGAAAAACAGACAGACAGACAGACAGACAGACAGACAGACAGACAGACAGACAGACAGACAGACAGACAGACAGACAGACAGACAGACAGACAGAGGGGAGAGACTGGCTGGTGAACGGCGACAGACAGACAGACAGACAGACAGACAGACAGACAGACAGACAGACAGACAGAGGGGAGAGACTGGCTGGTGAACGGCGACAGACAGACAGACAGACAGACAGACAGACAGACAGACAGACAGACAGACAGACAGACAGACAGAGGAAAACGAACGCCATGCATGAATTAACATCACCAACTCAGATAAGTGTCTGTTTACGAAATAAATTAACGTTCGCTTCAAACTTAGACCACTTTAAGAAGGGTAACAACACTACACATGGTACTTTTGACTGTTGGTGTCCGAGAGTACATTCATGATTCATCCAGCGTTTTATTCTTGGACTCATATTTGGATGAATTTCGCATTTATTTGAAAGGTTTGTATAAATTGAAATGCAGAAATAAAAAAATATTTCAACAACGGCTTTAACGTACTGTCAGTCTACACTGGCAATGTTAGTTGTTAGATAAAGATGTCAAACACGAATAATGCAGTATTACATCTACCAAAAATGCCAGGTACTGTTCTAGTTACACTTAAATTTGCACATTTTATGACAATGTGCGTTCAACGAATCATCAGATTGTTTTTGTTTATAAAACTAACTTAAATAATGTAAAACTTACATGATTGTAGCAAGCATTCTAATTCTGACGTAGGATATATTCAAATTGGTTGAGATGTTTCTGGATAGCAAAGGTTAATCTTATTTACATATTTTTTCAATTTACATGTAACACTTCCTAACATTTGGATGAGCAGACGACAGGAGCAATGAGGAGACGACAGGATAGCATTCAATAACAAAACAATTTCTGCCAATCTAACTAAAACAGTACAAGGCTCATATATGTCAGTGTTGACTACTAATTAATGTACACAAACAAAATATTTCCTGACAAGCGATATATCCTTACATTTAGTGCGCATTATTTTGTTTGAAGACATTGTGCAAAACTTAAGGACTATCGGTTCTCCAAGTTTCTGTACAGTTAATGGTAAGTGACGAAGGAGTTCTTTTCCTGATCTTGTTAAATATTCTTCTTAATCAAATTACAACATAACGTTAAACGGCTTTGGTTTTTTATAGTCACTGACAGGTGTTTGTATGTGACTACCACTTTGGTTTTATACTTTCGAATTACAGAGTTCCTCGGTAGAGTGTGTATTTTCCAGATCTTGATAGAAAGGTTTCCGAATAACGGTACTGTACCTGCAAGAAAGAATATGAAACGTGCGTGGTAGCAGTTATATAAGTCTTGGCTTAAAATTTGCATTGACAATCTCAACGGAAGTTACGTTTGGAATTACAGGTCTGAGCAGCTGTGCAGTAATTGCAAGCACTCTTCTATTCATGCTCTTAATATTACATATATGGAGGATGTTTTCTATTTGAATTGAATGTTTTTTATTCAGGATTTAAAATAAGTCACTCATCTTAATTTGTCATATCATTCAAAAGAATTCGAAAATAAAACAACTATTCACCTTTTTCGCCAGACTGATAGATACAAGAAAGCAACAACCCCAATGAGAAGAAACAGATTTATAAACGATAAGACCAATTCTATAGTAACCATCTTTGGACCTAGTAAGTTAAGAGATGATACAATCAAAACATTCAAACAAGTTTTACGATATGTTTCCAGGAAAGGGTAGCAATAAATCCATGGAAGCAGTGTTTATATTCTGGTTGAAAGGCTTGAAAATAACAGGAAGTGATAAATATTGGGGAATAAACAGAATAGACAATAATAAATGGTAGAGTCTTTAATTTAAACATTCAGGGTTTCCTGCTTAACAATGTCACTGTATTTAGTAAACGTTGCCACTTTGAATATGCATTATAGTATATAGTATTTAGTCAAATAGTCCAGTCTCAGTGGTGTATGATAGGTTAGGGTTAATATTATGGACATATGACGTCATCATGCGTTTAGTCCTCTCTAGTGATATTCTAACCCACAGAAACAAGATAATGTTATAGCCGAAATGAAAGTCATTTGCTTATACAATAACTTTACTTTTCCTACCTGGAGACTGCTCATTCCTCTGACTATACAGAGCTGAGTCTTTACGTTCATCAGTTTGGGTTGGTTTATCGAACTTATTTGTAGATGGGTTGTCTATTATTGCTCCAGTTCCTTTGCCGCTCGTACTGGCACTGCTGCTACTGGTGATGGAGATACTGGCGGTGGTTAGTTCATTAGTTTGGCTAAACGAAGTTGTGGAATTATTGTCACTGAACGCCAAAGTAGTAACGATATCTTCATCATCGTCAGTTTCTACAGAACAAAATAGAAATGAAAAGTATGAAATATATGTACTTTAACCAAGATATTTGATATCCTTAAGAAAAAATCTATTACATAATTTCCTTTAAAAAGAGAAAGAATAAGCTCTGAAAAATGAACGTTGGTAGGCTAGAGACTATCATGACGTTGTTGTGTACGCCAAGACTTTGTGGAAAGAATTCAAACTGTGCAATCCAAATGAGAGCAGAATAACCTGATTAAATAACCCCTCGTCTTACAGCAGGGGAGGCCAAGAGAGTTATCTTTGCAAACATGTATCTTTTTCTACTCATTGTATGCACAGAACTTTGTGCTTAGTTTGAAATTACTCCGACGATTTTCATTGGTCGGTGATGAGTGGAGCTCTATCGTAAACATAACAAGTTGGGCGTATGATATGATAGGTCAACCGAGGTCAGAACAATCCAATATTGAAGAGCAGCCGTTTGAACGAAATATCCATTTACAATTGCAAGAGCCTGTCAATTTGTGATATTATTATCAATGCTAATTCTGTTACTACATTATGGGATCCGTTAGTAGTAGTATTCTGCCATCATTTGCATTAAGTTCAAAACTGAGAGTGAACAACGGTAAGTCTTTGGGCTAATACTAATTAGGTAAGATACGAAAGAGAGGTTGAAGATTGCAGCAGGTCCTACTGTACTATTGATAAACAGAAAACAACGAAGGGGACTTTTAGAGTGAAATGGTTTGATTTATTTCATGGATCAAATTTAAATTGAGGGTTACCTGCATTCAATTACTTACCTATCATATCATATTCACAAATATATCCAAACCGCTTTATGCAAACATCATCATTCCACTTGTATTGTGCGGACTTTTCTCTGCAAAGATGGAAGCATTAGAAAAAAATGGTACGTCCTTCAGCAGCAATGTCGAGGTGAGACTCCACATTAACTATGTAAAGTAATGAAATACTGCTTTGGTGAGGAGTATCTCATCAAACTATATCATATCACATTACATCACGTCATATCAATTGACACTGCGGCATGTCATATCATATCACATTACGTCATAACAGCATTTAAAATTTACATATATTTCTAAATAGCAATATAAACAGGCAAGTCTTATTTCTGTGATCGGTTTTTGTAATTGGGACAATAAAAGAGGAAAGGTTCGACTTACTGCAGTAGAGCACAGTCTTCAATCCCTGGGCATTGACCTCTCCATCCATAGTTATTAGGTTGTCCAGGTGCCCAGTTGTAGTAGGGTTGTGGATTTCCATTTGAGTCTGTCCAATGACCTTCCAGTGTTTCATCATGTGCATCAAACCAAAACTTTATGTGTGTATACCCATGCTGAGCTATCAATCCTTCGATGCTGAGTTGAGTTTCTTTGTTTAAAATGGTTGCAAGCCTTCCTCCCCTGTCTTCACACACAGTTTTGGATCCATACCATGATTGACAGCCAGGGATAATCTCATAGCGGCTTTTGACTGAAACACAGAGACAAGAAATGCAAGTACGAGAATAGTCAAAAGTATTGATATTGGTATGGGTGACTACAATTTAGTTGTTTGTACCATAACTGCCTATCATATAGACGAAGGTTCGCACAATGACTGGTCTGCTTCCTCAGGTTAGCATCTTGGAATACTTACCATAGTTCCATGCAAACAATTCAACTTTCCTAACAACCTTCCTGTCACCTGAATAACATGTCTCTGCATTACGTAAAGTGACCAGAC
Organism: Glandiceps talaboti; assembly: GCF_964340395.1. NCBI lineage: Eukaryota > Metazoa > Hemichordata > Enteropneusta > Spengelidae > Glandiceps > Glandiceps talaboti. The sequence continues at coordinate 27,906,527 of NC_135554.1, read as the reverse complement.
CCCTGATAAAACCAAAATCTCCGTTTACATGTAATTACACAACATAAAACAAATTGTAGATATTGCAATTGTGGATATTATTTACCTGTCTTATCTTTATTCGGTTTAGTAGCTATAGTGATAGTACGTCTATCAGATATACTGCCATAACGCACTGCATCTTCATTCTTCAAAGAGTTTGAAAGAGCTGCCGTCGAAAACTTACGTCCAGTGGAAGATACTGTGGTATTACCATTGGCTGGTTGTGATTCTGTCGTAGCTATTGTCACCCGTCCTCCAATAGAACCTGCAATTAGATACTCGCCAGCGTTAGTATACAATTATTTTCATTTATTAACCTTTGACCTCAATAATAAACTCATGACAGTCAACTATTTTGTTAGGATCTATCGTATTATTGGTCTGACGTCACATCAACGAATCTTTCTTTTGTTTATGTCTTGTTTGGCTCTGGTTCATGGTCAAAAAGAATTTCAAAAAGAAAATATACACACTGAGCAATTGCCAAAATTGTCAAAAACCCAAATGTTATCAGTTAATTGGTCGTCAAACGTACTGTCAAATCCAAAATATCAACTTACCATTTTTAACGAATTGACAGATATAACCAAATCTTTTCAGACATAGGGCATCGTTCCATTTATATGACTGACCTGGCCTAAAACGAAACAAAAATCATTTGAGAACACATTAATTTTATACTCAAAACCTTCATCGGTAATCATTGGTGAAGTTATAAAGCAGCACGAGCTGAGTTTGTATGTAACCAGAGCGGTTATTTCTTCCGTGACACTGCGAAATAATGGCGATGCGTATACGTTTTGCTTCATATTCAGTGAAAATGTATTCACAGCTTGCACTTACAATTGACTGAGCTCAAACCTGGTATGAAGATGTAATTTATAAATGATCCCACGACGTAATTAAATAAATTAT
>NC_135554.1:27863091-27903091 GCF_964340395.1 Glandiceps talaboti | reverse complement strand
TTAAACTCCTTTCCATATGTCTAGATCTTAACTGTTGTCATTATCAATGTCAGTATCGACATCCTCCCCCGCCCTCCTATCATCCCTTCTTCCCCGCCATGCTCTACGTATACTATAGTTAACGAGTTTCATCCCTTCTTCCCCTCCATGCTCTATGTATACTGTAGTTAACGAGTTGTATCCCTTCTTCCCCTCCACACTCTATGTATGCTGTATCAACCCAAAAACTGTTCCCTTCTGTAACCCACTATACTTATTATATTAAGTTATACTCCTTCCCGACTCTTCCCCATTGTTTCAACTGTACATGTACATGTGCTCTCAATTTCCAAATCTACATTATACATGATTAACATGCTGAGAACAGTTTCATTCATTGGTTTAAGGTGTTAGCGGACAGTTCATTTCATGGATTAACTGTATGTGGACAACTTCTGTGTGCAAAAGTGTCCTGTTAACTGAAATAGTGTCCGTTAAATGACAATAAGAATGGGGAAGACTTGGAAATGAGTACAAATATCAGTTAGCCATGGATCTACCTAGTGGTCTTATTCATATGACACATAAAGTATATATTATTTGACAATTTTTTTACTTTAATTTTAACATGGGGTTTCGAATTCAGTGATATCTTATTTGAGTTAAGATTGAATGCTAAAAAAATCGCAGTTGCTAAAGTAGTGCCCAATTCATCACAGTATCTCAGGTAAAAAATTACGGTCACATACTGTAAGAGGTACATAGTGTGAAAAGCGTTTGAAGATCTCGACGCGAAGTTGTTTTATAAGAGGTGTATAAGCTTATAGTGTGATTTGAAAAGGAAGTGTATATAGTGGGAAAGTGATCGAATAAGATTGCAGGTTTATATGATTCCATGTCACTCTTCAAGATGTTAAAAGAAGTCAACTAAATTAGATATTAGGCAAACGAGAAAAGATAACATCATTTTACCCACCTTCATCTGCTGATATAGTTGAAATAACACAAATGAGACAGACAAATAGTAGATGCATCCTGTAGGTTGGTCTGGTGCAAATGAATGTTTAACCTTTATTTGGTTTTTGAAAGGATGAAGATCGGAAGATGTGTTCTTATTTTTTTAGCATGCAAGGTAACTAATATAGCATTCAAGGCTACGAGTGAGAGTTGGAAACGTGATTCAGCTTTCTTCTGCATGCAATGTTCACGTCATCACCATATCATCACCATTTGTAAAACGTATGTCGGCGTACAGGTTTATGCTGATTTTTTTTCTCCCTCTTTCACAGATTCAAATAGAATGACTAGGAAAATGTCTATATGGTGCATTTTCATAGTGGTCTCAGGTCACATAAGCGTCGTTCTACGTACCATTCATTCATCAACATACATACATACATACATACATACATACATACATACATACATACATACATACATACACAGAGAGAGAGAGAGACAGACAGACAGACAGACAGACAGACAGACACACACACACACATACACATACACACTTACACATACATACATACATACATACATACATACATACATACATACATACATACATACATACATGTACATACATACATACATACATACATACATACATACATACATACATACATACATACATACATACATACATACATACATACATACATACATACATACACATGCACACACATGCATACACACATACATACCCACACACATACACATACACACACATACATACATACATACATACATACATACATACATACATACATACATACATACATACATACACACACATACACACATACATACACACACAAATACATACACATACATACATACATACATACATACATACATACATACATACATACATACATACATACATACATACATACATACATACATACAAATCAGTTGGTGGCTTCGCACATGACACTCTCATTACGCACAAGCAAAGCGTCAACATCTTGCCGCAAGAGTAAGTGGCCTTACCTTAACAGAATCATACCGATTCCGATTTCTATAAAAGACAAACAAACAACCTCAAATTGATCTAAATAACTATTTATTTGCAATATTCTGCACATCATAAAGAGTATAAAAGACATTAAACGTGCCTACGATTTAACACCCTATTGACTTTAACATAGAATGTACCTTGGAAATAATCTCTTTAAACATTGGCTGTTTCTTTCCTCAACAAAACTGCAACATATAATGACCCAGTAAATTCACAATAAAAACATCTGAAGTCACCAGACAAATTTTTGAAATAAAAGTCAAAAAGACGGCAAAATTTAGTCATTTTAGAATCCAGTATGGCCGCCAAAATACTAAAAACAAAAACAAAAGATTGACGATTTCCTTGATAGCACGTTGGTGAACCCCAAATTTCTTTTATTATTTCAAACAAACAAACAAACAAACAAACAAACAAACAAACAATCAGGAACAAGTTTTCACACGGCAAACTTTAGAGAGAATCAAAGAACTTTGATTTTCAAGGAAATGTGTCTCCGAGGTACGCTCTACCTTTATAATAAAGGTGCAGTAATAGAAATTATGTGTACATGTATCTGAAATCTGTTATCACATTCAATCCAATACTGTATTGCCAGACATTAGTGGTGACAACACTGCAACAAAGTGTAATAACTTGTATTGTATGGGGTACACATGAATCGTTAAGATGAGATATACGCAAGTAATTTGTCCTTGTTACTCAAGGATACTGGCAAGTAAGTTATAACTCCAACATCGTCATGTACTTTAACAGTAAATCCAAATGGCAAATTGGTTTGTTAAGTATGATAAAGTTGGCTTACAAAATAAACAACATCAAACTTTACATCGTATCACTTATTACCCTCTACATGTACATCTAGTAGAACAAACGTATTACCCTCTACATGTACATCTAGTAGAACAAACGTATAACCCTCTACATGTACATCTAGTAGAACAAACTTATTACCCCCTACATGTACATCTAATAGAACAAACTTATTACCCTCTACATGTACATCTAGTAGAACAAACGTATTACCCTCTACATGTACATCTAGTAGAACAAATGTATTACCCTCTACATGTACATCTAGTAGAACAAACGTATTACCCTCTACATGTACATCTAGTAGAACAAACGTATAACCCTCTATATGTACATCTAGTAGAACTTATTACCCTCTATATGTACATCTAGTAGAACAAACTTATTACCCTCTACATGTAAATCTAGTAGAACAAACTTATTACCCTCTACATGTACATCTAGTAGAACTTATTACCCTCTACATGTACATCTAGTAGAACAAACGTATTACCCTCTACATGTACATCTAATAGAACAAACGTATTACCCTCTACATGTAAATCTAGTAGAACAAACTTATTACCCTCTACATGTACATCTAGTAGAACTTATTACCCTCTACATGTACATCTAGTAGAACAAACGTATTACCCTCTACATGTACATCTAGTAGAACAAACGTATAACCCTCTACATGTACATCTAGTAGAACAAACTTATTACCCTCTACATGTACATCTAATAGAACAAACTTATTACCCTCTACATGTACATCTAGTAGAACAAACGTATTACCCTCTACATGTACATCTAGTAGAACAAACGTATTACCCTCTACATGTACATCTAGTAGAACAAATGTATTACCCTCTACATGTACATCTAGTAGAACAAACGTATTACCCTCTATATGTAAATCTAGTAGAACAAACTTATTACCCTCTACATGTACATCTAGTAGAACAAACATATTACCCTCTACATGTACATCTAGTAGAACAAACGTATAACCCTCTACATGTACATCTAGTAGAACAAACGTATTACCCTCTACATGTACATCTAGTAGAACAAACATATTACCCTCTACATGTACATCTAGTAGAACAAACGTATTACCCTCTACATGTACATCTAGTAGAACAAACGTATTACCCTCTACATGTACATCTAGTAGAACAAACGTATTACCCTCTACATGTACATCTAGTAGAACAAACGTATTACCCTCTACATGTACATCTAGTAGAACAAACGTATAACCCTCTATATGTACATCTAGTAGAACTTATTACCCTCTATATGTACATCTAGTAGAACAAACTTATTACCCTCTACATGTAAATCTAGTAGAACAAACTTATTACCCTCTACATGTACATCTAGTAGAACTTATTACCCTCTACATGTACATCTAGTAGAACAAACTTATTACCCTCTACATGTACATCTAGTAGAACTTATTACCCTCTACATGTACATCTAGTAGAACAAACGTATTACCCTCTACATGTACATCTAGTAGAACAAACGTATTACCCTCTACATGTACATCTAGTAGAACAAACGTATAACCCTCTATATGTACATCTAGTAGAACAAACTTATTACCCTCTACATGTACATCTAGTAGAACAAACATATTACCCTCTATATGTACATCTAGTAGAACAAACGTATAACCCTCTACATGTACATCTAGTAGAACAAACGTATTACCCTCTACATGTACATCTAGTAGAACAAACATATTACCCTCTACATGTACATCTAGTAGAACAAACGTATTACCCTCTACATGTACATCTAGTAGAACAAACGTATTACCCTCTACATGTACATCTAGTAGAACAAACTTATTACCCTCTACATGTACATCTAGTAGAACAAACGTATTACCCTCTACATGTACATCTAGTAGAACAAACGTATTACCCTCTACATGTACATCTAGTAGAACAAACGTATTACCCTCTACATGTACATCTAGTATAACAAACGTATAACCCTCTACATGTACATCTAGTAGAACAAACGTATTACCCTCTACATGTACATCTAGTAGAACAAACTTAATACCCTCTACATGTACATCTAGTAGAACAAACGTATTACCCTCTACATGTAAATCTAGTAGAACAAACGTATTACCCTCTACATGTAAATCTAGTAGAACAAACTTATTACCCTCTACATGTACATCTAGTAGAACAAACGTATTACCCTCTACATGTACATCTAGTAGAACAAACTTATTACCCTCTACATGTAAATCTAGTAGAACAAACTTATTACCCTCTACATGTAAATCTAGTAGAACAAACTTATTACCCTCTACATGTAAATCTAGTAGAACAAACTTATTACCCTCTACATGTACATCTAGTAGAACAAACGTATTACCCTCTACATGTACATCTAGTAGAACAAACTTATTACCCTCTACATGTACATCTAATAGAACAAACGTATTACCCTCTATATGTAAATCTAGTAGAACAAACTTATTACCCTCTACATGTACATCTAGTAGAACATATTACCCTCTACATGTACAACTAGTAGAACAAACGTATTACCCTCTACATGTACATCTAGTAGAACAAATAAATTAAACTTTAAAAAACTTTGTCCTGATTCTGCACCAATTTGCACTCGATACAAATATCTAAACAATGTTACAGGTTATTCTACATGATTGCACATTCCTTTCCATGTATAATTATGTATATCTACCTAGCGTTGCCGTTAGCACGCAACATTACATTAATAGTATTTGCTTGGCATATGTGAGGGGGGAGGGTTTCAAGGCAAATACGCAATATTCAGATCAAGATTTCTATAGCTGTCATGTAGTGAATATTGCATACATTATCCTTTTGTTAATACGCTGACCAAAGCAAAATTAAAACTAGAATGAAATATACGATCAAATAAATGAAACAAGTACATAATGAATACCGTAAACTATACATGTATGGACATAACAAGTGTTATGAGTTTGGTTTTGACATTGAATAATCCGTGCAGCAAAATATGCTAAGTGTAATGGTATTTTATTATAGTAAGCTATGATGTACCATAATGCTTTCATCAACGTTTATTTAAAAAACACTGAATCATATATCACCTTACACAAGTCTTTATCTAACTACATAAATATTTCCTACCCTTACAATAATTAGTGTTAATTTGATCACATTCTCAAAGTATCTAACATCTCAGAAGAACCTCGTTCAAACAAGACATCACTATATGATCTACCAAAACCAGGAGTAAATGCCGCCGATTGCTGCAACGACCAGGAAATGAGAAGGTACGGCATTTTGGGCTGGGGATGGAGCAACATCAATAGGAGCTTTCGACCAATCCAGGAAACAGTGTCCATGGGTTGTCTTAGGATCAGTTCCCGGAATAGTGAAATCGGTGCAGATCATTTGTTGAGTACTTAAAATCTCTCTTACTGGGTCCCATGAAAACCGTCCGGCATACTTTGCATACTTAGAACAGTCATCATCCTACAACGTAAATGATACCAAACATAAAAAATATATCAGTGTAAGTGACTTTGGAATGTCTCCCATATTTGACTATGCAAGTAGGTGTTCAACAAAGTATACTTAGAGTCACGCTGTAAAATCTCGCACAGCTGTCAAATCTCGCACAGCTGCTCCTATGAAATCTTTGGTTGCACATTGGTCACACAGAAGAAATATATAACGACAAATGGAAGTGGATGTGATGTGAAAAAGATGTTTAAACACAACTATAGGAGAAATACTTGTTTAAATTATCATTTCATTGGTGCTCTTTACTCACGTCAATACCAAATAACAAAAACTTCAATGCACATTTACTGTCAAACTGAAATTAATTTACACCCCCCCCCCACCTTTCTCACACTAAAATTAGAAGAAGAAGAAGAAAGAAAAAAGTGTTTATTATCTATACTTATTAAGAATGGAATTATCTACCGTGCAATAGTTGTATGTACTCTTCTCCCCATTGTAGTCCACATAAACAGCCATACACAAGAAGCAACCCAATATCTCATCAGCTCCAGGGCCGTCACCCTATGAAATTCAAACATACTCAAGATAAGCTATCAATGAAGTAGTTACTTTGCCTTGGTACGGTAAATTAGAAAATACCGTAAAACCATGAACAGTATATTTTCCATAATCTCTGAAATTCACGGAACCATGGTCAATACATTTACCAGTACAGATGCAGTTCAAGGATTCATGACCAATGCATTTGCCATTATTGATGGAGTTCAAGGAACCATGGCAATGCATTTACCAGTAATACCATTATCAATAAAGTTCATGGAACCATGACAATGCATTTACCATTATCAATGAAGTTCAAGGAACCATGACAATGCATTTACCATTATCAAATGAAGTTCATGGAACCATGACAATGCATTTACCAGTACAGATGCAGTTCAAGGATTCATGACCAATGCATTTGCCATTATTGATGGAGTTCAAGGAACCATGGCAATGCATTTACCAGTAATACCATTATCAATAAAGTTCATGGAACCATGACAATGCATTAAACATTATCAATGAAGTTCATGGAACCATGACAATGCATTTACCATTATCAAATGAAGTTCAAGGAACCATAACAATGCATTTACCATTATCAAATGAAGTTCATGGAACCATGACAATGCATTTACCATTATCAATGAAGTTCAAGGAACCATGGCCAAAAGAAAACCATTCAACATATAATATTATCGATGAAGTTCATAATATATACATTATAAGCTTATAAACTTAAACCATGGTACAAGGATAAGTCGTTACTTGGAGCTGTACGCTTCCTCAGCGATCATCAGATTTAACAAATTGAGACTCTGAAGGTCTATAAGTACACCTAAATGCGAGGAAATAATTATTTTCCAGCATTAATATAGTTTCTCAGTTAAACACAGATTACAACGTTCCATTTCAGTTGTGTAATAGCAGCCACTTTGGGTGATGGTATCCCACAGAATAATGTGTTCTATAAGTTTATACAAAAAAAGAATCAGACAATAAACAAAATCAGCAGGTGATAGCACAGACAGGTAAATATACACTTGTTAATGGTTTGTAAGAACAAATATGAGGTTAATATTCTCGTTATACTTAGTATACAAGTCTACTCTTTACTTACGACATCGTAGTCTCTGTCCAAATCTGTCTCTGGAAAGATAATAAAGAATGAACCACCTGGTACATTTCTCCTCATGCTAATCCACGTATGATTGTAGAAGACGGCCGAGTCTTTATGAGTATCGAACACTTTCTCTTCATAGTCGGAAGGACAGCTATCAAGACCATCACAATCCAGATATTCATGTCCTATCTCATCCCATTGGATAGTACAATTGGCGCAAGTAATGTTGGCAAACGGTTCATCATAAGTCGATCCTTTGAATTCACGAAGAATTGCTGTGTTACCATGTATCAACATAGACATCAGCAAACATACAGCAGCAATGAGTCTGTTTGTTGCCTGCAATGTGATAGAAATAAAGGTAACTACCCAGGGGAACCATTATCATTTCACGATCCTTCACTATCAGATTTAGCTAATATTTCATCAAAAAACATAGATTATACATAATGGAATAATGATTGATTTATTTACCTAATGATATGTAAATAATTATTTATCAACATACATAGCTACGTATTAAAACTACTGCACTTGGTTGTTATTTATCATAAATAGGAGCAGTCGTTTACCTTGTATTTTGCAAATTTTATATACTTACCATACATTTTATTATGAAGCAGTCAATAGCCAAGCGAATATGTGTGTCTGCCAAAATATCCCTCGGTAATATAGCCGTACAGTTGTATAATAATGTATTGAGAGTAATATTAGGGTATTGAAGACAATTTTCAAATACTCTATGATTTCCAATAATATGTATGGTTTGAAATGTTATGCCACTAAATGACCTCCTACATGTCCTTATTTTTTAAGTACATACCGAGAATGGGGGAAACACCCTCCGTGACCCTCCCCACTAGCTATCATGGGGGATGCTGTTTCTGCCCAGAATCAAGATTGTAAGATAAAACCTAGCTGGCTAAGTATTTGCAAGTACAGCCCGATGTGAGATCTTTTTCGCAAAGCGCACATCCACATTTTGTAAAGAAAACTCTCAAAACATTGTTATGTATGAATGGTGAAGTTGATTTCCACTGTTAGTTTAATTTAGTGTACCATAATGTACTTCTCTGAAGTGAAGTGGGGGGGGGGTGTACTGTATAATTACACGTTAAAATATGTGTAACCAGGAGGGGGCTACGAAATTGTTGGGTTCATTTCGGGGGGGGGGGGGGCATGACATTTTTTGAGCGCGAGGGGGGCTGCGAAAATTTGCTTGACCAAAATAAATTCTCCCCCCCCCGTGCCATTAATTCTGACCCCAGCCTGATGTCCTCTGTTGTCGTGTCCAAGGCGTCTTATCTTTTGAAGCGGTTAATTAATATAGTGAACAAATAAAAACAATATTATACAAGTTTTGTTTGCGATGCTCGCACATTGACAATAGCATGTAATCGTGAATAGCAAATCTCTCAAACAGACAGACAGACAGACAGACAGACAGACAGACAGACGGACGGACGGACGGACGGACGGACGGACGGACGGACGGACGGACGGACGGACGGACAGACAGACAGACAGACAGACAGACAGACAGACAGACAGACAGACAGACAGACAGACAGACAGACAGACAGACAGACAGACAGACAGACAGACAGGTGAAACGCTAAGCCAACAAACCGCGACTCCAACAAAATGCGAGAGAAAGAGGAGGGAGACTACCAAAGGTAAGGTGTTACGATTCAAAAGTGAGTGGTAAGGTATGTATGGACGTACAATCTGCGAAAAAAATAGCATTGCGTTTGTGTGAATGAGTGGTGGGTCAAGGAAAGACTTCACACAAAGACAAAATTAGGGTAAAAAAATTAACATTGCGTTTGTGTGAATGAGTGGTGGGTCAAGGAAAGACCACACAAAGACAAAATTAGGGTAAAAAAAATTAGCAATACAACTCATAGGAAAACAACAATGCTGATATATGTTCAAGCAGTGCATTTATTTACATCTGTGGAAGTTCTAATGTAACAGTAACAGTTATACTCAAAGATCTAATGTGTACTTTTCTATCAGTAAATAGAGTCTTAGAATCGAGGCTACTGTGCATGTGGTCTTTAAACTTTGATAAGGTACCAATACTAATTACATTATATGTCCTTGCATAGAACTATATATAGAACTTGTTTCATTCCTGCTTACCACAAGCAAGCAAATGCATCTGTGTTTTTCGCGAGTTGTATATCATTGAATTCGCAATGTCGAAGAAAACTAAGCTGAGTAAGAAGCAACGCCCTTGAGGACATTGTAGTTACGTAAATCACACCCTATTAAAGTTACATGTATGTCCCCCCGCTTTGTATAAGTTATCGTCTATTTTCGAGGTAGCACTGGTGGCAAACAATACCACAATAATACATGCTCCCTGACGCCTCTTTAGGTATGGCCAAACGATCGAACGACTTTTGAATTATTTCTACTATAATGTGTGCATCAATGCATACAGTAAAGTTGAAAAGACCTCGCTGTGAAAGAAATACGAGAGAGAGAGAAAGTAATAGATATTTTGTTTGGAATGACACTAATTCGCTCACGGCATTGGAATGCCTATGCATACGAGTAAATCTTGTACACAATGGTAAGAAAATGTAGGAATTTCAAAGATGAATTGAAGCACCTTTGTGCATATGAATTATTTCGAGTTAGTATATTTTTAAAACTTGGCATACATGTACATTTTCAATCTGAACCAGCAATTTGTCTCTTCAGCTAAGAAGTACTATCCAAGGATTTTACTTTCAAATCTCATTTTAATCTTAAATGTCCCTATAAAGCATGACTTCAAATTTCCCTCGAAATTATATATGTTCACTTCGACTGTGACTGTCCATTCTTGTCCACTGAACAAATTAAACGTAATATGCAAAGCCAAATTTAGAGCAATGTCGTATCTTTACTGTAAAACAAAAGCTGGTACTTTGATAGATTATAAGAAAGTTCTGATGATGAGTGAATAATTACAGCGGTATAGAGAGGCTTGACAGTCATGGCGGAGGTGATTGGATATTTTTGTAACTAATAAATTACGTCATAATTATGCTTATAGTGTATCTCAATTGTTGGTGACATTCTATATACTTAAGGATTTCTGTAATTACACAACAACACTCCAGTTTGAACCAAGATACCAAAGACTATGAAGTGTATATGGTTACAATGTACAGGTCATTGTATTTCTGCCTTGTAGTCTCATATTGTACTCTCATGGGGGAGGGCTTTCAGTCCAAAGGAACAAGTCATGTTTACCATATGTTTATGTGTCATTCAGTTCAATGTCCGAAGTTCAATGTCGTACTACTGCTGAGTACAGGAGACTAATTTGCATGTATAAAGCCGCGTGACAACAAACATCGTGATAGTTTCAACAAAGTCGTAATAAAATAACAAGTTGGGCCAAGATAATTGCAGAGACACGGTGATTATGATGAAGTGGTGATATAGTTATCCACTGAATAATATGTAATATCGGACCAAGAAACACAGTCATAACGAAATTAGTAGAACATGGTGCTGTAGTTATCCACTACATAATATCAACTAATATCATAAAGAGTAAGTTATCATTTAAAAGTGCCAATGTTGTTCCTGTAGTTGTTGCTGCTGCTGCTCTTGCTGCTGCTGTTTTTGTTGTTGTTGCTGCTGTAACTGATGTTGTTGTTGCTGCTGCTGCTGCAACTGTTGTTGTTGTTGTTGTTGTTGTTGTTGTTGTTCGTGTTTTGTTTTTGTTGTTGATTCAGATCCATTCATGGTATCTATGTTATCTATATTATCCATGTTATCTAAGTTATCTATGATATTTGTTACCTGTGGTATTTACGTTATCTATGTTATCTCTGTTATTTATGTTATTCATGTTATTCATGTTATCTATGTTATTCATGTTATCTATGTTCATGTTATCCATGTTATCTGTGGTATTTATGTTATCTATGTTATTCATGTTATCTATGTTCATGTTATCCATGTTATCTGTGGTATTTATGTTATCTATGTTATTCATGTTATCTATGTTCATGTTATCCATGTTATCTGTGGTATTTATGTTATCTATGTTATTCATGTTAATTGTGTTATCTGTTACAGAATGTCTGTACTTTCTATAAAATATACAATTATAAATCTGTTAGAGTAGGTCAAGATACACCAGAATGAGTCTGCAAAATCTTTGAGACAGGGGGTTGGACAATGCGCGTATCTGGGATGTAACCATTTACGGTGTTCAGGGACCCCAACTTTCACCGAATAGTGTTTACTGATAGAACTGAAAAAAAGACTAAGAGAAATTAAAGATAGAAATTGATGTGTAAGCTTATTCTTCACCTGCACATGTTGTTATCTGACTATCTATGTATAGTGATTTGACATTTACCACATAAAGGGAATTCGCCGCGAAATTAAAACAAAGACACCCCCTGATGTAAGAGTGGTCGGGGTTCAGTCACTGTAACAAATATGTGTGGTATCCATACCAAATGTCCTTTTGTGACTATGTGTTTTCAATGGACATGTTTGTGTATTGTTGAATTTAGCACAGAATGCCAGGTCAGTGAGAACAGGATAGATAGAGACAAAGGGCTATAGGAGAACGCACACAGTATGGTCATGCTATTTCATACTCTGTGTCCGTACACCCCATTTCATGGTTAATAAAACGCGTCAACATATCGACTATATCAGTGCACATTATGATAAAGTCCGACGACGAGTACATAAAGTCTTTCTCGTAACTCTGAGGTAGTTTTAAGAGCAAACAGGTGTATACAGTCATCAGTGTCATTTTGGGACGCAAATCTCGCATTGTAAGTTATGTAACGGTTTACCGTATGGTCAAAATCAAAACTTAAAGAAATAAAACAATCCCAAACAAGAACAATCAGTTTAGGCCTAATAAAAAAAAATCTGTGGATCCGATTACGCTCAATTTTTAGAACAGTTGGGGTGGGTAGATTTTTTATTATATTTTTTTTCAGTTGTAAGTGTGTCTAGTTCAGGAAGTTACGGGTTTTCCAAATGGTCCAAATGTGTTATTGGTTTCTTCCCACATCACATGTACAGCCATTACAGATTGGAAGAACAGTTTTATATTATCAGTCAACGTCTCCGCGTCCACTATTTATGACGAGACTTCACAAATTTCACGATTTTATTTTTTTGCTAGAATATGTAAAAAAAAAATAGTTTAGGGTAGACAGTGGAAAACTAGGTGGCGTCGCATAACCGGAAGGAAACAATTATTTTTTGGGGCCTTATCGCGGTTTTCCAATCTTGGATTTTATATTCGTTTTCTGCTACGGTTAGTGACTGACGCATCTGTTGAATACACGCCAATACCATTAGTAACAATTATTAACTTCATCAAGGCATCTGAAAGTTCGTGTTTGAAAACTTTGCCAAAATCTTCAGTGAATGCATAATTTGAAATTAACTGGGTTTTTTAAAAAAGAAAAGTACTTACCATTTTTGAGTTCCTTTATCAGACTAAAGCCTTGAGTAACTATGAACGGACTTGACAACAAAGATATTCGATCTGAGTTACGTTCGACCAGTCAAGGTAATTACATGTTCAATGGCAAGTGGGTCAAAATCGAGGGGGTACAAGTAGGCTTTTCAGCCAATGAGATACGTGGACACTTTATTTGTAGATCAAATTTGGCAGCGGTATCACCACTGTAATTCAGTGATTGGCTCATTATTGTTTTTGAGTTTGCACATTATGCGTTTTATTGAAAGATTAAAACGGAATGGGCAATATACAATGTAGTCAAATGGAGGATGCTAAGCAACCATAATCTGCAAACACATACCAGGTTTTTCTCATCAGAGAGACATGTATTCCTCGTACGGGTGTCAAGATTTGCACACCAGAGGTAGACCATGATTATAAACTTCTCAAGTAAATAATTACCCCATAAGATTTCAGCAAGCGGAAGGTCTTCGCTATTTATTAGCGGGGGGGGGGGGGGTAGGTTGAATGAGGTTAAATTCAATTTTGAACCATACTTTAGCAACACGCAATCCGATTTAGCAATAGCATCGCATACTTGTTCAGTTCGATGTTTTACCTTCTCTTTTACTTGACAAGTGTCATCGTTTGTTTATGTGTTCACGTTATAGTTGACTATTAAAATCTAACAAATCATGAACAAGCGAAAGACTATTAAACATAATAGTAAGTAATTAGCCAACCACTATACATGTACGTCAGATTTTAAACAGACTGAGATTGATACATTACCTCCACACATACAGTTATTCTCATAGCGTTTTAGTAAAATCAATCGTTGTAAGTTATATAGTCCCAGTGAAAATTGGTGACAGACAGGCATGCAGCTGGGTTTCACTCGAGATGGCTTTTCTCTCCTCTATTTTCTAGACCCATCAGTAGAGAGATACATGTAATGTTATTATGGAAACGTAACTTAGCTCAATTTATACAAATGATCACATCCGTTAACTTATGGCAAGGTGTCTATATACATGTACATGCACTTAGTGGGAACATTCATTGGTGAAATCCCAGAGTGAAATTGTATCCGTTGTCACGGCTGTCCAACTATACAGTTCCCCGGGGCTTATTTATTCAGACGGAGTCTCTATAACGTCGAATAACTGGAAAGTCATTTTATGATTTTGTATGCACATTCACTCAAGTGCAGCTACTGGTGACCTCTTTCTTTAGGCTAACTCTCATTATACAATGTTTAACCAACTTTTTGCTATAGGCTAACTCGGTCAGACAACTGGTTTTACAATCCTACTTCCGATCCCTGCCAGAGATACTAAACCATATCTATCAGTTGAAGAACGTAATGCTGCACTAGTTGAATGTGTATTACTGTAGACAGACTTCGCCCCTAGCAATACATCAAATGGGGCGGGGCACGATAGCTGCTAAAACATTGGCCAAGCAATTTTAACGAGTATTGATAGAGATAGCATATAGATGCATTACATTCAGTATAGAATGTATAGCATAACGGTGAAGGTCATACTTTCAAATCAAACTTTATTTAACAATAAACTGTAACAAGTTGTGGCCCCGTTGTACCTCTGCTAAAAATTCAAAACAATATATACATTAAGTTAAATTTAGCATACAGACAGATTCACTCGAATAAAAGTCACTTATTAGCAACGTAGCCTGAACTTCGAATATACCAATCGTTGATCCGCTTATGTAACCACTCGCTACCTATATTGAACATATTACATAAGATGATTGGTTCCGGTTACCCGACCCCACCTAGTTTGTCACTGCCGACCATTAACTTTTGTTGGGCCAAATGAAAAAAAAAATGTTTGGTTCCGATTACCCGACCCACCTAGTGTTTCACGCTGACCCTAAATTTTGTTTTACATATAATATAAAAACATATAAAATTAAGAAAATCGAGAAAATTGTGGACTCTCGCAAGAAATAGTGTCTGCGGAAACTGACATCAACTGAAAAAGACAATATAAAACTGTTCTTCCAATCTGTAATGACTATACATCTGATGAGAAGAAGCCAATATAACAGATACCATATGGAAAACAACGGAAAACATAACTACCTGAACTAGACATTCACATATGACAAAAAAATAAATTCAAAAAAAAATGTATTTTAAAATTGAATGTAATCGGAACCACACAATATGTGTTTACCACTTAGCGTATTCGAGAAAAAAACAAATGAAATCGCCAAGATTGTGAAGTCTCGTGAAAATAGTTGATGCGGAAACTGACATCAACTTAAATAGACAATATAAAGATGGTCTTCCAATCCGTAATGGCTGTGTATCTGATTGGAAGAAACCAATAACACAGAGACCACATGGGAAAATAAAGGAAACATAACTACCTGAACTTGACACTCACATATGACAAAAAAAGTGAAATAAAAATGAAACAAATCTACCTACTCAAATGGAGCGTAATCGGAACCACACATTTGTTTAGGCCTCAGCAGCCTACGTACATTTGAATGAAAGTGTTATAGTTATCTTTGACAAATCGTTTAGACAATACACGTGTGTGTACGAGTTTTACTAGGGATAAGAAAATTATCGTAAAGTGGTAAACAGGGTTTCAAACCTGCATTAGCTGCAACTTAAGACGCTTGTAATTGTTTCTTCATGTAGCATGCACTATGTTCTATAAAAATTGGTCAATCAATAGCACTTTTAATAAGACATTGTACCTGTTAATTAGAGGTCGGTTTTATCCTTAGGTGGTGTAGACGGTAACAGGATTAAATTAATCATGAACGAAGGCTTGGTTTTGAATTTGTATCACCTCGATTTTGTCCGTCAAATACGCAATATCGAGACATAAGCAAAGTAGCATACATCATATCTATCTCAACAGTCCGTCATATTCTTTCATGGCGTGTCTCGTGAATGATTCCGTTTTATGCGCACATTCAACGTGTTCCGATTGACGCATTGATTTTAGGGTCCGTACCGTTAAATGTTCAGTACGGTTTCTTGCATTCTTATGTGTACAGTTACACCACATACTAGGACGAAATTTCTTCCTTGTCTGTGGTTACAAACACGAATTTGCCTGTAGATGATTCAATACACCTCATGGTAGACGAATTATCACAGAAAAGGAACAAATTTCTTCCACCGTAGTGGTTAGCGCACATGATTAGCAGTCGGGAGGTCACGGGTTGGAATCCCACTGGAAACAGGGGGTTTTTCTGTGACCGACCCAAACCCAGGGTGAGTGTTCTACAGACTCGATGGGTAGGCTGTATCACTCAGCCGTGTTTCACTCACAAGACGAGTGCGAATTTCTGGGGGGACTCCTGGAGTAATGACTCGAAAAGTCGGGGACGATTACTCACACGGAGCCCGCAGGTGCCATGTTTGCCGGGCCTGGGTGACTCTGGGATAGCCTGTGGACTGACTGGGAAAGCCTTGGCACACTGTTCATCCACAGCAACGTGATATAGAGCGTGCTACATAGCCCTGTCACGTAGTCCCAAACCCGAATGGATATCTGTAGCATTTGTGTTTGTTTGTTTGTTTGTGTGTATTTGTCTGCATAACAGAAAAAATCGCTGGGAGGAATTTTAAAAAACACAAAAAAAAACCCCACAAATGTCTTCCTTGTCTGTGATATTATTAAGATTATGTCTTTACATCTAACAAAGCACTTGCGAAGTTTCAAAAACGTGGTCCCGTTGCACCTGGTGCAGCTTGAACTATGCATCTAGTGAAATACTATAGTAACTATAGTAACAACAACAGAATAACATTACAAAATATTTGGTTAAAGAATTCAAATTATTATGAAATGAAATTTGTGGATTTATGGTATCATGTAACAACAGAAAATTGGCTGAGCTAAAACTGAGGTAATAAATGTATGGGCCGATAAAACTAGCTGGGCATTGTTTTGTGACAGCCCGAAGGTTTTCAAATTACTCTTCAGCTTTGAATGGCGTAGTGGGATAAAAATGAAAAGGATGCTCTGGTTTGCTAACAGTGTGAAAACGCGATGTCTCAGCACAGTGTCTGTGATCTCTACGTCAAACACAGACTGTTCCCTGAGTTCATAAGCAAATGAAGAATTCGTATCACATCATGTGTCAAATTAATTAAGTATAAAATTAATTTTTCAAAGATTAATTAAGTACAAAATTATGAATAATGAGAATATAGGTAGAAAATGTATGGACCGATCATAGTCAGAGATAATCATCGAATATTTTAAGAAACTCTGTGCCCTTTAGCGTGGCCGTTTTTACCATTTTTAAAACGTTTTTATATATTAGGTACAATAACTTCTTGATATCGTACACTCTAAAATGTATCGCATGACCTGTGTATAAATGTCTCTTTGTAGCTGTATACTCGATAAATCATATCAAATTGAATTTTGAGTCCACGCCCAAAATCAGCGCCATCATCGGTTTAAGAATTCGTAGTATTTGAAGTTTGTGTTAAGATGTCTCTTAATAGTTCATGTTCGGGTTACATCCACTCCGTATGTTATGTCATAGGTTCTATACTGGTCACCTTTTAATCAACCTCACTTTTTTACATACAATCTTGTTTCTATCTTTAAAACTATTGTAATCACAGTCCGTTTGTCAATGTATGTGAACAATAAAAAAGTCACTAAGGACCACTTTGAATGACTTCGCAACATTTTGATACGGGGGAAGGGCCTATTGACAATGCTTCAATCGTCTAAGGAAACAGAAGTGACTTTTCAATCTTCAAAAATAGTACAAAAACTTGACATGATAATCGGAATGATTGGTTCCTTGATTGGCTGAAATGTGACAAATTAAGTGAAGGTAAACAGAACTATAGTTCGTAACCTTAAAATTATCTAAAATGTACGAGGATAGCAAAATTGACTTTGCTGATTGAACTATCGTTCAATTTCCACTTTATACGTTATACTATATCTAAGTATTGACCGTAAGTGTTAAGGCACCCCCTGACGTGGGAATATAAATGTACATCGCTATCAGAACAAAAGCACTCTCTTTCATCGCTATATTTACGAAGGAATTTTAATTAGTTATACGAATCTAAAACAAACAAAAAGACAAGATTTCCTTTAATACTTGTTAACAACCATTCTCTTACATGTGTATACAAGAATGTCATTGTTTATGCCATAGTGACGTCACGTGATAATCTCATGTGAATGAACTTCTAGTTAAGGGGGAAGGTACATATAATTCAACATTGTACTAGTTCCCATTACACCAGAGTTTAGCCTGAAAGAACTTTAGAATGTGTTCATTCAGTTTATCAGATAGACGAACTATCTTACAAACCAAACTGAAACAAAGATTCTCTCATAATTTGATATGACAGACAAAAGCAAACAACTAATCAACTGTGAAGTGTATGTACATAGACGATGCCAACACTTGGAGAAAACCCACATTTCATGAAAAGATGCGGTCAACCAAGTTGTGCCATGCATACAAAAGTATTCTCACAGTACGGCTTATGCCAATTAGATAAACTCTTATTAGAGTGGGTGGGTACTAATAACAGTATAGGGAAAAGCCACTTGTTACATTAAACTGGAAGCTGACAACCTTACACACAAGTCAGGTCCAAAGGAAACATTTCATGCAGCACACATTTTGTTGGATATTGCATGGAATTAAAACGATGTCTGTCTTAGACTCTCGTACCTCCCTATGTTCGTCCATCCATTCCCTGGTCTTGACCGCAATTTTAGTTTAACCTCAGACCACCAGGGAAAGTTTATCCCGGCATAAACGTAAAATGACGTGCTGAGTTATATGGTCTTGTGTCTTTGTTTCGTTGCCAAATTAAAAATCGATGAATGAAACAACAATGCTATAATAAAATTCTACAGTTTGCATAAAACCTATAATTTCACTAAGTACTTCCCGTGATCGGCGTTCTTTTGTGAAATATGGTGTTGTGACCATTTATTAAATCAAGACCCAGACCACTAACGTCTTTTTAGTGGTCTGAAATCAAGACTACATTTCTCACATGGGAAAGCTTGCGTATATATGCCGGTTGACTTACACATATCAAAATAAAGGTTTAGAAAAACCTATTTTGTATTTTGTGATTGTATTCTCTTTGTACTTGTAGTATTGTCTGTCTTAGCATGTATTGAATCTTTTTATAAGATAAGGTCATTGCAAAATCTATCAATTAATTGCTGACCAGATTTGACTTATAAGTAAAATTATGAACTATGGGCAATAGATATCAGACCGGAAACGTGTATCTATTACTAGGAGAGTGGAAGGGGTTTCACTTTGACCACTAGAGATTGTCTGTGACAGTCAGTGTACTGTGAGATTTATATACCAGTCCTCATTGTGTTATCCCCTGTATGTTGATATTCGCTTTCAATTTAGTCCGAGGGTAAAAAGTCTATAATAATCGAAAGAACCGTTTTATTTCTGAGGCGAAATTCTGGGACCGTTCACTGTCAGCTAACATTTATTGCTAGAAAGCTGCAATCATCAGGAACGACACTAACTATATACCCTAATTGTAACTCGTCTTTACTTTGTTTTCTGATATTAAACACATTGAAGATAACAGAAACAAACTAACCAGAGCAACAGCTGGCTAGAATCAACTCTCTTTTCGTGTTCCTTGCGAATGACTACATCGATAAATTAGACAATTAAAGAAACGACTTTGGATGATTAGACCATCACAGCGAGGTGTCATATGTATGTATATACCAAACAATTGTTTTGCCGTTGTGATATCACTGCTGAGGCGTATATTTCACGTACAATTTGGTTGGAAATGTTGTTAATGGATGGGTGATGGAGGTAATTGGCCTAGCAATAAAAAGACTGTCCAGTGTCATGCCATGGTATTTGTTTTTCTCATTCAATAATGGATGAATGATGTAATTATCATTTTATTACACTTCCAGTGCATTGTTTTTCATTTTGGGTGATGCTGGACAAAGGTGCATGCCAATATTGTATTGAAAGTCCATCTCGTCAAAAGCCTAATGTTGTGCTGAAGCCCCTATAGTGGTCTGAGGTCTTACGGTCCACCCACCCACCATATTTGCAGTACAAACTTTACGATCCGTGACTTCTCAATAACAAAATGTTCTTTGGATTTAAAACCAATACATGATGGCCTATCTACCACATTATAGACAAATACATGTAGTAATTAACATACATGTGAATGTTGGTAACAATGGTGTCAGGTAAATCATCACGAGTCATGCCTGCCATGTCTCACACTAAAATATATGTGACCATAAAGAAAGTTACCTTCAGTATACATTGAATTTTATCATTGATCCAATAAAACGTGTAAGTGTGGAGGTGGGCATATACGTAACAGGTGGAAACGGATTACTGAGTTAACGACATTACAACTTACAAGAATAAAATACGATTAATGCGGGATTTGCAAACTATGCTTTGATGCACTTTAATTCTAGCATGATTTAATAGTCGAGATGATCTCACCATTATCACTGTCACCAAATAAGTAGTATGCCATTGTTGCAAACCCCTACACCGGAAAGAGGACATAATACCCAATACGTATCGCCAGAACTTGCTAGGGGAAGGGTACGCATTGCCGTAAGATTGGGGTATACCTCAGAATAGAAGACCAAATTCTCCTCTCCAGTGAGTGATGAGTTGAAATCGTGTGTCATGTAATAACTCATTGTTAAATCGGCATGAAGAAACTTCAAATACAGGAATTCCAAACCATAATCAACCTATCTCAAAGTGTATTTTAACAACTTCCCACCGTAGATAGCCGGCCTGGGGCCATTCCCGGCTTTGTTGAGGTCAGTTGTAATTGAGACATGCTTTCCAGCTTTACTGTTTCGATATCAATACTCACCCACACAAAGGCTCTTTCCGTTACCTAGATCACGTGCCTAGATGTTATGTTAACCTTCATCAAAGTAATGCCTACAGAAACAAATACTATTGGCCTCGTAGACTATACCTAAGAGTGTACTTGATGTACACATTTATATGATAACTTGTATGTATAGATTGTGTGCATATACATGTTTGATACCAATATTGCACTTATAATTGACCCTCTTCTTGTTTGAATATAGTCTGCTTAGTATCAACTTATATGTTTATGTGTATAGTAACGTTAAAGTTTAAGATTCCATGCAGGCAGTAGTCGTACATTCGTGCTTAATGACGTTTTCATCCATTCACTTCACGTATTTACCATTTGACCGGACTTGAGTTATATGAATAGAGCTGTTTTCACAATCTAGGTTCATTGTTCACCCAAATTCATTCTTCTGAAGAGTTATTTTGTGTTTTGTAACCGTTCATTCCGATGTTCCGCGTACCGTGTCAGTCTGCTTGAGGCAATGTTTCAACTATATCGAGGTAGTTGAAACTCTATCACGTGCCAATTGAAACACTATATCACGTGCCATTTGAAACACTGTGGGATACCCATGGCTTATACTCTACATATTTCGATGGACCAGATTTAGTTCTCGTTATCAAACTTGAACATCTTGCCCATTACGAACGCATATGACATCACTAGATAGATATACACCAAGTCTTGGATTGCTAGGAGTATCTATAAGTTGCAAGGGTTTTTTCTTGTGGGTTCCAAGTCTGTGGCATATGGAGACAAGTGTGAAACAAGATTTACCAATATAACGAAAAATTGGTGTAAGAAATCTGACTAACAAAGTGCTAATTCTTCAACAGCTGAATTGAAGAGATCACAATACAAATAGACCATGTACATTCAGTGAAACTAACATGATTTTTCTCTGAGGAGCTGTATCTGCACATGCACAACACACACATATTATCGAAATATCGATTAGATATCTGTGTATTCAATGAAAATTGCTGTGATTGGAACAGCAGTGTTTCAGCGGTGGATAATTCAAGTAGAATGTAGTTAAGGGACTAATTTCCCTGAAAATTAAATTTCTTTGCCATATGAAACTTACCTCCTATCCTTTTGAAATAATAAAAAAGAAATTCTAGATTCAGTATTTATTTTCCAATACATAAATATCAACAGTAATAAGTATTTGAACGGCATATGACTAGCTATATGAGATGGTGATTACAGTAGTTGGCCTCAAAGTACGTAATATATTGATGGACGGCGTATATTGACATGCAGGTCAGTCAGAGAACAACATGAATACCTTTCAGAATTGGTTGTTGTGAAGTTCATTTCCAGGGGCATTTAGCAATGGTGACAATTCTTTGAATTTCTGGCAGTGATAAGTCCAGAATTATACACAGGTTTCAGTTCTGCTGGTTTCATTGGCAACCCTTTTCTTTCTTCTCTGCCTCTGTGTGTAGTCAGCTGATCGTCCCTTTCTCTATCACTCTTTGAAGATCTGACCTCATTCCCAACATAACATGTACTCATTTTTTTTTTAGAAATATTTATATTTAGGGGCACAAATCTTGATAGTGGTAAAGAAAGTTATTAACTTAAAATCGTTTCCTGAAAGATGAGAACTAAAATGGTTCAAAATTCCCTACCCCAGGCCCCTAACTTCAGCAACTGTCCCCAGGCCCCTAACTTCAGCAATTCTTCCCAGGCCCCTAACTTCAGCAATTCCCCCCAGGCCCCTAACTTCAGCAATTCTCCCCAGGCCCCTAACTTCAGCAATTCCCCCCAGGCCCCTAACTTCAGCAATTCTCCCCGGGCCCCTAACTTCAGCAATTCTTCCCGGGCCCCTAACTTCAGCAATTCCCCCCAGGCCCCTAACTTCAGCAATTCTCACCGGGCCCCTAACTTCAGCAATTAAGGTTTTTACTTCAAAAATTGAACTTTGACCTCTCCCCTTACCCACTGTTTGTTCCAAAACGAATGACTAAGCTTGATAACCATCTCTGTTGGCTAATACTTATTGTATATCATAAGAATTAGTTGATTGTCATTTATTATCAGAGTGGGGGTGGGCGATGTGAATTTGAGAATTTCTTGATCAATAGTGGGCGTAGACGATTCGTGACAAGTTTAATAAATCCAAGTGGATCAAATCAAATTGTTTTAGTGTCTTTTCTATACAGGACAATGTGAGTTTTGGAAGATGAAAATATTGTAATTGTCATTCCATTTAATGATCAACATTTACTACCAAGCCTTTATCAGACACCCAGCTGTCCAATGCGATCACAAACGTGTACCTGTCCTCAATGTTAAATGGTTGCGTTTATAGGTTTGCTGCTGATCTATACTCAACGTAAAGTGAATCAATGAACTAGATCAGGTACAATGAGGCAATGTACTCTTATGGAAGGTCAACACGACCTTCTCTAATAAAGGAACCAACGCGTATAGTATACTCGTATTGTTTGGCAAAACAAACAGTGAACTGTCTAGATCTGGACCACAAAGATACGGAAAGTTCTGATTAAAGAAAACTGCACTTTGAATAAGGTTCATCCAACCAAAGTTGCCTTGCACACCAACCTAGTGATAGAACGTGGAATGACAAGCCGTTTGTCACGTAGACGTCGGCAGCAGATCTAGACACAGATCTGTACTAAGTGTATTTGAACGACATTTATGTACCCTATGTGTGCATTCTGAACGTAATGTTGCACGTAATATAATAAGACAAAACAACTAAAATGGTGTATGAATGTCTTACGTAGGAAGTGGGCAAAATGCCTCTACGACTTGTATTGCCGCGTTGCCGGTTATTGACCAGGGTGTAGGCGGTCATCTCGATCAATAGGCGTGTCGATATTTTCACAAATAGGTTGGCACATGACGAATGCTTTCATCGAGCAATCTCTGTTTTGTTTTGTTTTCAAAATTACATAACATTTGATAACCATGTAAATAAATTTGTTTTCAGCTACATATTACGTCTTTCTTCCAGTATTTGTACAATTAATTCAGTCTACGTATCGGGGGCCAGCAGGTCGACAGTAGAAGAAAACATAATTGTTCAGAAGCTTCGAACGGGAGATGAGTGATGCACAGAGAGACGGTAGTCGAGCTGATGAATTGATGCACAGAGAGACAGTGCAGTAGTCGAGCTGATGAATTGATGCACAGAGAGACGGTAGCCGACCTTGTGTATCAAAATGTATTCACATGGCAAACTGCTCATTGATAATATTAATATAATACAAAGCTGGATGGTTTGGCTGAACAATACATATTGCATTGGGGTGTGTCTAATAACCTTTCAGTGAACCAAAGGAGTAAATACCAACAGTTTACCTTCACCATTTTCCATATATATAAAACAAACCAAGAATTCTCAGACAAGCTTTGATCAGATAATTTCACAGCGAGGACAACTTGAATCGATTCTTTAATTGGAAGGTGTTTATCTCTCATAATGTTTAGGTAAGGTCACCAAGTTACGAGCGGACTCACTGTATAAATTGTCTTTATGGGGGATTATTTTACTGTGGCCTTACATACATGGGTACAATAAGTTGTGCGTCACTTCAACAAGTGTCCTTATTCCGATTGGTCGCCATAGAAACGCCATTGAACTAATCCAAATTTCAAAAGTAGAATTTAGTAACTTTACTACATTATAAACAAAATTTCTAAGTGATTGCAGCAAATCTTTTGTGTCGACTCTTGTGATTGGTCTGTTATTCTGACGCGGACAGCCATCCATCTTTATACTTTTCACCGCTTTTCAGAACCTACAATACACACTGAAATTACACCGTACCTTTTGCCGAAAGTGTAGTTCCCATGCATATACCAGCGCTCTTTTCCGACATTACAAGTCCCACATTTCGTATTATTGATTTAAATACAATTACTAATTCGAAATACAGAAATCGAAATACATCACCTGTTTTCCGACACATTTCAGAAATGTGGTGGAGACTGAAAAACTGCCATTTAAGCCCTTACCGTATGTTCTGAAGAAGGTTTCAATGCATTGTTCTCGCACCAGACAGTGTCGAATCTTTGAAATAATCAAGAGAAGCATTTATTGTTCTTTTCCATCAGTTAAATATATTTTAGGTTTGTTGAAGTATTACTTTATAGACGATGACGAAAATTTAACAATTCTTTCCGATGTAGTGAGCTTTAAAAGCTCGGATGAGGATAGATTAAATCTTGTAGCACTTGGGTGAGGTTAGATTAAATATTGTAGAACATGGGTAAAGTCAGACAAAGTCCTGTAGAGGGCAGTATAACACTGGAGCTTCGATTTCATCAGAACTGTTTATCATATAGACTATTGATAGATGCCTTTATATTGACACTGCAATTGAAACAATAGAATGAGGTGTGGTTGCACATATCCATTGATGGCGCCCTATCCCTACCCTCTATCGTGATTTTCTTAATCGTTTGAAAAATGACGTCTTCAACAATAAGTAACGCACTACATGTATAGTAGTATTGAAATGGTAGGTATGTACTAAGACCACTACTAGTATAGCTCAGACCACTACTAGTATAGTAGTATTGAAATGGTAGGTATGTACTTAGACCACTACTAGTATAGTAGTATTGAAATGGTAGGTATGTACTCAGACCACCAATAGTGTAGCTCAGACAACTACAACTCATACCACTACAACTCAGACCACTACTAGTATAGCTCAGACCACTACAACTCAGACCACTACTAGTATAGCCCAGACCACTACAACTCAGACCACTACTAGTATAGCTCAGACCACTACAACTCAGACCACTACTAGTATAGCTCAAACCACTACAACTCAGACCACTACTAGTATAGCTCAGACCACTACAACTCAGACCACTACAACTCAAACCACTACTAGTATAGATCAGACCACTACAACTCAGACCACTACAACTCAGACCACTACTAGTATAGCTCAGACCACTACAACTCAGACCACTACAACTCACTACAAGTCTTGAAAGTCTCCTTCATTTGAAGATAGCAAGTCGCAATTATAATGTCAGCGAGTGAAACGTGAGGTTGCCTGCTATGCCTGCTATGCTGCATGCAGTGACTCCGAAGATGCGCTCGATCTCATTTACATCTTGTTCCTTATATTAAAACATTTCATGCTGATAAAACGGCAGATCTCTTTTTGGAATATTTAGTGGCCCTGAAAAACTATTAAACTAGGTACGCAGTTTAAGATCCACTATTTGAAGATATTTCTTTCAATAATTGTGTTCGACGTAATGTGGCTGCGTACTGTAAATGTTGATATTTGAATACCGTCTTGCCTTTCAATCATTTGTGAATGCCTTCTTCTAGCTATCTGCCTGTCTATCTGTCTGTATATCTCTTTCCAGTCTATCTCTGTCTCTCTGTCTATCTGTCTCTGTCTCTCTGTCTGTCTGTCTGTCTGTGTCTCTCTCTCTCTCTCTCTCTCTCTCTCTCTCTCGCGCGCGCGCGCTCTCCTTTCTCAGAGGAGACTTTTTTTTTGAACATTCAAACCCCTTGAGCAGTTGTTTACCTTGTACTTTGCAAAAATTGTACGCTTCATTTACTTACCATACATTTAATTATGAGGCAGTCAATAGCTACGCGAATGTGTGTGTCTGCCAGAAAATAAGTTAAAATGTGGGTGATATAGCCATACAGTTGCATAATAATGTATTGACTCGAGTAAAATTGGGGTGTTGAAGACAATTTTCAAGTAGTCTATAACTTTCGATAATGTGTATGGTTTGACATTTTACGCCGTTAAATGACCTGTTACATAATTATCTTTTTTTAAAAGAGGCTTACTTTGGGAGGGGACCCTACCCACACCCTCCCCACTAGCTATCATGGGGGATGCTAGCGTTGTGTCTGCCCAGAATCAAGATTGAAAGAGAAACCCTGCTAGCTAAGTATCTCCTCAGACCAGTAATGTGAGACCTTTTTCGCAAAGCCCACATATATTTCAAAAAAAATCTCTCATTGTTATGTATGGAAGTTGATTTCCACCTCTGAAGTGGAACGGGGGGGGGGGGGGGGTTAATGTATAATTGCACACATTAAAATATGTATGGCCGGGAGGGGGGCTACGAAAGTTCTTGGGTTCATTTCGGGGGGGGGGGGGCTGTGTTTGACCAAAATAATTTCTCCCCAGACACCTCCCCCCCCTTCCTGCCGTAAATTCTGATCCCAACCTTTGCACCTATAGACTTTCACACTCGCTACGTTAAAGAGTCATTGTACATAAGAATTAGCACAGATTTGTTTGAATTCCGTCAACGAGCTCCACCACTTGTGAAACTTTTTGGAATGTTCCTTGAGAAACACTATAAAACCGACAAAGTATCTAATTCAGCAATTATTCAAAGGTCATTTCATCTTGAAGAGAATATATTACTGTTTCGATAAGATGAGACAGTGCATTGATATCCACCTACATCATTGTAGAAGTTGCCTTAAAGTTTGATCAAATTAAAAAATGACGTGTGCTGACATAAAGGTCTTTGCTGGTCTATTTGTCTACATACCAACTCTTCCCAGTTGTCTGCGGCTGTCACAAATGTATGAGATGCTAGGATTATGGTACTAATATTGCGCCTCGTATCAATCACACAAAAGTTAGGTGTCATATCAGGTGGGGGTCACAGTATGGGTATGTCTACTCACTAGTCCCATATTTGAATTTGACAATGGCTCTGGATCAAATGATAGAAATTCACTCCCCATGAATCGAAGTGAAATCCATACTGCTATCAGGTATTATTACACACTGTAATTGTGGCTAGAAATGAATACATTGAATACCTTATGAACCCCGTGTATGACCTTTAGCTCTGTGTTTGACTTTCGCATACTCCCTGTGTGTAATGTGAGATGGTGGTATCTAATATTAAAAATAAAACATTGAATCTATATCAAGATAATATCTGATGACGGATTTTATGTTCATGTGATTATCTTTCAGATCTTTCAAATTTGGTCTGCAAAGTGACATTTTAACACATCGACGGAGCCCAATCGGGGAGGGGTGGTTTTAGCTTTCAATTGAATCTTACAAGGAATAGTAGCTTGATATCAGCAACTTGTGTCAAGTTTAATTTGTAAGGCATATTGGAAATGATGACCCATCTAAACAAAGTTATGCGTATACCATGGCTGCAGATGACGTTTGAAACTCAGAAGTAAGAAGGTGCGACAAATTAAACGAATGGAAATCATAGAATATTCGCAAAATAGAGTTGACTATATATAGCTGATAATATGAACTTGTCAAGTCGTTTAAGGTTTAGAGACCAAATTTGAAGCAATTTAATTTAATCGTGTTAAATCATTTAATCTATCAAATGAAGTTTAAGAATGGCCATGTATGAACTGTACGATGTCAAGACCTTGAGAATTGCTGGTGTCAATTCACGATTAAAACAGATGTATCTATTGCTTATTACTGTTGCACTCCTCTTGTTAATTATACAAATCGTTTAATAACGCCAACCACGAATCTGACGAAAAAAAATTAACCGGTTTTGCAAAGAATTGTTACACTAGGTAACAAAAACTTAAAGTTCACGATTTACTGATTGATATATAAAGTTGTTTTATTTGAACGTGAGAAGCTCACAAATGTTGGGAATTTACTTAAAAGTCTTAACGCGACATGATCTAATCAAGAAATAGATAAGAATTGAGTACTATATATTATTTAAATATTGAAAGTACTGTTTAATCGGGAACATTCGAATATTTGTCTACCTGCTAGCCGAAATAACAAGTGCAGTTTGACACTTATTTTGAAAGAAGTCCGTTTTTTATTTCACTTCAAAACCTGATGATTTCCTGCCGCGACAGAATCTTGATTACACGACAAGACGTTCATTACACATTCCTGATACAAGAAGCGACGCTGTGAAAAATATTGCTCGACTTGATGTCACTTTCAAAACTATCTGACATAAATATTAACACCGTCAATGTATTATTTTTATAAACCACAGATAAAACACATCCAACGACATATTATGAATTAGGTGCTGAATGTCGTATCAAGAAGTAACATGTTCATCTCTCTAGACTACGGATAGGGTTTTTTCTCCATCATGACCCTTTGTGATATCCAGTGGTTCGGCAAAATGATGTTCAAAATGTATTTTAAGTTACCGCAGTCTATGTACAGAAGGACTGTGATAGACTGACAATGTATAATTACGCATAGCAATAAGAATTCGCGTAGTAAATCTAGTGCAAAGCAAGAAAATTCATACAAAGGTATTTCATCAAACTTAAGTTTAAAATGTGCTATTGTCATCAACAAAGTTGTTTAGCCAAAAGCTTGAAAATAAAGAAAATGAAATCACATCTCAAGTTGAAAATACATTCAGGTACTGAACATCGCATTGTTCAATCAATAAACCTGTGTAAATGAGTCACGTGATAGTTCCTACTTACCATAGTGTAGGTAGTTACCTTTCTCAATGAATACGATAAGTTTTACAGTTGGAGTTTTAGGAGAAGACTGACCACTACCTGCAATATGTGATAGCTAGACTGGCTGTGTGACGAGCTATGCAAAACACTCGGCGGCAAATATACAATTACTTGTACCCTCTATCTGACAACATATTGTATTACGTATATTGGGATAACTATTCAAACTAAAGTGAATATTAAATATCAACCGTTCTTATTCTACCAAAGACCTTTGTTGTTGTTGTTGTTGTTGTTGTTGTTGTTGTTGTTGTTGTGTTATATATATATATATATATATATATATATATATATATATATATATATATATATATATATATATATATATATATATACCTTTGATATATCGTCTACATTCTAACTATATCAAAACACATTAGTTGTATTTTGTTCTATTAATGTAACACTGCATCATAGTTGTATTTTGTTCTTTTAATGTAACACTACATCACGTAATTGAAATAGAATTATTAGTATCAAGAAATTTCACCTCGAATATAAAACAACACTTTGGATAACGTCAAGAATGTTGATTAGAATGCAGTCATAATTCATAAGTGATGACAATTTGAATCAAAATTTCATAAGAAACTATTTGGTTTTGAAAATATGTCACTATTTGATACCTTAGGACAAATAATTAACCGCTCTTCTCTGTATATGTTTGTATTAACTTCTGTCCGAGGTATCACGTGACATCTTATTTGATCTAAAACATCAATTTAACCATAAAATTTAAAACTACAAATGTACCAAAATATGGAGGATTATCTGTTAGTGCCGACGACGGACTCAAGTCAATCGGCACACTTGCCCAGTTTAGGAAACAGTGTTCATGGGTTGTTGTGCCATCGGGTAACGTCATCATAGTACACACCATCTCTTTACTGTCAGTTATCTCTCTCACTGGTGCCCATGCAAACCGTCCTGTATATTTGGGAAATCTAGTGGCACATCCACCCACAGCCTGCAAAAAAAAGCAATAGACTGATGTTGTCATACAATATCTGTACGTGTGGTATTAAGATTATCACATGCAAACAAACAAACCGTCCTGTGTCACGTGATTTGGAGAATCTACTATGGCACATGTACACCCAATCTGACTAAAATCTGATGTGGTGAAAGCTGCTAAATGCTTTATTTACCTCTATTTCCATTGTTCTGTGTCGTTTGTTTTCGCGGGAAGGCGGCGATCACTCGAAACAAAAACAAAACGATGGAAATAGAGAGCCGGTAAATAAAGCATATAGCCGCTTTAACCACATCAGATTTTAAGATTGACGTACACCCACCCACAACCGAAAATACTAATATGTCAAATATAAATACCGTTACAAGCTGCAAATTTATCATTTAATCTCACGTACAACGTTTTTGGTCTGCAAATTATTATGAATTACTCATTCTAATTTGAAACTGTATAAGTCTCAAAAGTCATAGTTTGAGAGATGATGAAGTTATCATCTTAACAAAATTCCCATGGATAGAGTCCTGGACATCATATCAACTAATTTTGATATTATGATGCAGTAAACATCTCAACTGTTAATATGTGTCTTATTATGTAAAATAGAATTGTTATCCACCTGTAGTTTGTGTTAGGTTTTTGAAATTATAATTAATATATTTATTGTCGTGTATTCAAAAACTTTAACAAACTTCAAGACCGCCGCATCGCTCTAAAATCGCGCCTTAAAATATTTTTTTTTAAATATATAACATCAATTAAAATAGTTTTAATTTCAAAAAAAATTAGCACAAACTACTATTGTTAATTTATGTACGT
This sequence comes from Glandiceps talaboti, assembly GCF_964340395.1. Classification (NCBI taxonomy): domain Eukaryota; kingdom Metazoa; phylum Hemichordata; class Enteropneusta; family Spengelidae; genus Glandiceps; species Glandiceps talaboti. The sequence continues at coordinate 27,871,481 of NC_135554.1, read as the reverse complement.
GTAAATACTTCTTACATATATTTTCTCATATCCCTTTGTCTTTTCAAAGTTAGAATAATATTATCCAACTATTTCCTATGTATTGCTGAGTGTTATATTTTTACTCTGTGCTATTTGTGTCTGTTATTGTATTATATCCTAGTTTTTGTATCTTTTGTGTTTTGACTACGAAACCACACCGACTTCCATTGTAAACTTTTTAAGTTTATATGTGGCAATAAAGTTATTATTATTATTAATAGCATTGCACTTAATTTCCGGAATTCCGGTTATCGGATCGGAAGACCTCCAATACTTACCGCACAATAAACAGATACACTGTTGGTGTCGTATAAATTTATATACTCAGGATTACACTCAAAGCAGTCATCCAACATATCGCTACCTTCGCCATCGCCCTGTACAGTAAAGGTAATAGTTAGTCACTGTTGGTGTACTGACAAGTTGAAGGGCATCGCTACCTTCACCATTATGATCGCCCTGTACAGTAAAGGTAACAGTTAGTCACTGTTGGTGTACTGACAAGTTAAAGGGTATCGCTACCTTCACCATCGCCCTGTACAGTAAAGGTAACAGTTAGTCACTGTTGGTGTACTGACAAGTTAATGGGTATCGCTACCTTCACCATCGCCCTGTACAGTAAAGGTAACAGTTAGTCACTGTTGGTGTACTAACAAGTTAAAGGGTATCGCTACCTTCACCATTATGATCGCCCTGTACAGTAAAGGTAATAGTTAGTCATTGGTGTACTGACAAGTTAAAGGGTATCGCTACCTTCACCATTATGATCGCCCTGTACAGTAAAGGTAATAGTTAGTCATTGGTGTACTGACAAGTTAAAGGGTATCGCTACCTTCACCATCGCCCTGTACAGTAAAGGTAATAGTTAGTCATTGGTGTACTGACAAGTTAAAGGGTATCGCTACTTTCACCATCGCCCTGTACAGTAAAGGTAACTGTTAGTCACTGTTGGTGTACTGACAAGTTAAAGGGTATCGCTACCTTCACCATCGCCCTGTACAGTAAAGGTAACTGTTAGTCACTGTTGGTGTACTGACAAGTTAAAGGGTATCGCTACCTTCACCATCGCCCTGTACAGTCAAGGCAACAGTTAGTCACTGTTGGTGTACTGACAAGTTAAAGGGTATCGCTACCTTCACCATCGCCCTGTACAGTAAAGGTAACAGTTAGTCACTGTTGGTGTACTGACAAGTTAAAGGGTATCGCTACCTTCACCATCGCCCTGTACAGTAAAGGTAATAGTTAGTCACTGTTGGTGTACTGACAAGTTAAAGGGTATCGCTACCTTCACCATTATGATCGCCCTGTACAGTAAAGGTAACAGTTAGTCACTGTTGGTGTACTGACAAGTTAAAGGGTATCGCTACCTTCACCATCGCCCTGTACAGTCAAGGCAACAGTTAGTCACTGTTGGTGTACTGACAAGTTAAAGGGTATCGCTACCTTCACCATCGCCCTGTACAGTAAAGGTAACAGTTAGTCACTGTTGGTGTACTGACAAGTTAAAGGGTATCGCTACCTTCACCATCGCCCTGTACAGTAAAGGTAACAGTTAGTCACTGTTGGTGTACTGACAAGTTAATGGGTATCGCTACCTTCACCATCGCCCTGTACAGTAAAGGTAACAGTTAGTCACTGTTGGTGTACTAACAAGTTAAAGGGTATCGCTACCTTCACCATTATGATCGCCCTGTACAGTAAAGGTAATAGTTAGTCATTGGTGTACTGACAAGTTAAAGGGTATCGCTACTTTCACCATCGCCCTGTACAGTAAAGGTAACTGTTAGTCACTGTTGGTGTACTGACAAGTTAAAGGGTATCGCTACCTTCACCATCGCCCTGTACAGTAAAGGTAACTGTTAGTCACTGTTGGTGTACTGACAAGTTAAAGGGTATCGCTACCTTCACCATCGCCCTGTACAGTCAAGGCAACAGTTAGTCACTGTTGGTGTACTGACAAGTTAAAGGGTATCGCTACCTTCACCATCGCCCTGTACAGTAAAGGTAACAGTTAGTCACTGTTGGTGTACTGACAAGTTAAAAGGTATCGCTACCTTCACCATCGCCCTGTACAGTCAAGGTAACAGTTAGTCACTGTTGGTGTACTGACAAGTTAAAGGGTATCGCTACCTTCACCATCGCCCTGTACAGTCAAGGTAACAGTTAGTCACTGTTGGTGTACTAACAAGTTAAAGGGTATCGCTACCTTCACCATCGCCCTGTACAGTCAAGGTAATAGTTAGTTAGTCACTGTTGGTGTACTGACAAGTTAAAGGGTATCGCTACCTTCACCATCGCCCTGTACAGTCAAGGTAACAGTTAGTCACTGTTGGTGTACTGACAAGTTAAAGGGTATCGCTACCTTCACCATTATGATCGCCCTGTACAGTAAAGGTAACAGTTAGTCACTGTTGGTGTACTGACAAGTTAAAGGGTATCGCTACCTTCACCATCGCCCTGTACAGTAAAGGTAACAGTTAGTCACTGTTGGTGTACTGACAAGTTAAAGGGTATCGCTACCTTCACCATCGCCCTGTACAGTCAAGGTAACAGTTAGTCACTGTTGGTGTACTAACAAGTTAAAGGGTATCGCTACCTTCACCATCGCCCTGTACAGCAAAGGTAACAGTTAGTCACTGTTGGTGTACTAACAAGTTAAAGGGTATCGCTACCTTCACCATCGCCCTGTACAGTCAAGGTAACAGTTAGTCACTGTTGGTGTACTGACAAGTTAAAAGGTATCGCTACCTTCACCATCGCCCTGTACAGTAAAGGTAACAGTTAGTCACTGTTGGTGTACTGACAAGTTAAAGGGTATCGCTACCTTCATGATCGCCCTGTACAGTCAAGGCAACAGTTAGTCACTGTTGGTGTACTGACAAGTTAAAGGGTATCGCTACCTTCACCATCGCTCTGTACAGTCAAGGTAACAGTTAGTCATTGGTGTACTGACAAGTTAAAGGGTATCGCTACCTTCACCATCGCCCTGTACAGTCAAGGTAACAGTTAGTCATTGGTGTACTGACAAGTTGAAGGGCATCGCTACCTTCACCATTATGATCGCCCTGTACAGTAAAGGTAACAGTTAGTCACTGTTGGTGTACTGACAAGTTAAAGGGTATCGCTACCTTCACCATCGCTCTGTACAGTAAAGGTAACAGTTAGTCACTGTTGGTGTACTGACAAGTTAAAGGGTATCGCTACCTTCACCATCGCTCTGTACAGTCAAGGTAACAGTTAGTCACTGTTGGTGTACTGACAAGTTAAAGGGTATCGCTACCTTCACCATCGCCCTGTACAGTAAAGGTAACAGTTAGTCATTGGTGTACTGACAAGTTAAAGGGTATCGCTACCTTCACCATCGCACTGTACAGTCAAGGTAACAGTTAGTCACTGTTGGTGTACTAACAAGTTAAAGGGTATCGCTACCTTCACCATCGCCCTGTACAGTCAAGGTAGCAGTTAGTCACTGTTGGTGTACTGTCAAGTTTAAGGGTATCGCTACCTTCACCATCGCCCTGTACAGTAAAGGTAATAGTTAGTCACTGTTGGTGTACTGACAAGTTTAAGGGCATCGCTACTTTCACCATCGCCCTGTACAGTCAAGGTAACAGTTAGTCACTGTTGGTGTACTAACAAGTTAAAGGGTATCGCTACCTTCACCATCGCCCTGTACAGTCAAGGTAACAGTTAGTCATTGGTGTACTGACAAGTTAAAGGGTATCGCTATATTCATCGAGTTTTTATACCACAACACGACTTCTATCATCGTCTCTTTCATGATGTCCTTTTCAGTCTTCGTTAAATTTTTGCACGTAGAGTCGATAATGAATAAGTACTTCATGTACATTATGTATTTCATGATTTTGATTTTACAAACCGATTAACATCACATTCTTGAGTCTACGATGCCTTAACTATTAAAAAAGACAGACGGACAGACAGACAGACAGACAGACAGACAGACAGACAGACAGAAAGAAAGAAAGAAAGAAAGAAAGAAAGAAAGAAAGAAAGAAAGAAAGAAAGAAAGAAAGAAAGAAAGAAAAGACAACAACTACATTAAAAACTAATTATTTTGGAACTACATGTACTTACACAAGACCATCGACATTAAATAGGGACTGAACACAAAATAGAAGGGTGGTGTTATACAGAGGTTCGGTACATGAAAAGGGTCGACCCTCCCCCAAAACGTTGCACAAAAGCTACAGTGATTCCTCTCCCTCTGTCATGGAAATATCTATGATCAAAAATATCAATGCCCAAAAAATAGTGATCCCGAACACTATAGCATGAAAATAGTGACCCTACAAACAAAAACACAGAATCTCCTTCATGTAATGTGTGTCCAATAGGAGTTTCAGGGGGAGGTATCAAAATGACACTTTTATTCTACACACATACCACTTCATAATCCTCATTCCAAAGGTTTTCTGGTACGCCGATCTCATAAGTGGCGTTCCTCCCCCAGGCTGCTCTGACGATCAACCATGTTGCCGATTGACTTGTTGCATCAGGGCCATGTGTTTGGTTTACAATATTTCGTAGATTCTCCGGACACGATTCACGTATTGTACAATTGATGTATTCCAGACCAATCGTATCCCATTCAATGATACAATTGTAACAGTCAAGGTCATCGTAATTTTCAACGAAAGCTTGGCCTTGATATTCTCGGTGATAGGCTAAGCTGAGTGGTAATGTTACTAATGATACCATAGACACGAAAACAATGGTCCAAGTGGAAGCCTAAATGTGGAAAATGTACAAGGTTGAAATTAAAAAGACGTCGTTACAATTGTTAGTCCGAGGGTAGCTCTGGATGCTACGAGGTTCGATCGACGTGCCAAACCACAAACCAAAAGACGTGTTGAACCTCGTGGCATATACATCCAGAGCTAGTCCCAGGAATGAAATGAATAGTGAAAGCTCTTACGTTCAAATGATCAAGTAATGATGTTCCTGACGAAGTATCAATTCAGATACATCACCTTTTTTCGCCCAACGTTGTATGAATACATGTCTTTCTTTCAAACACGACTTGTATAAATGTAAAGGAAACGAAAGTATAAAAGCTTTAGTGATTTTGTAGTAAGGAGTATCCACTATAAATGATGTCTTTGTATGTGTTCAAGGCCAACCATTCCCTCCAGTCGCATCAATGCGACTAGCGTTGGCACAAGACTAAACAATCTGCCATTACGTGAATGCTCAAACTTGTAAACACTCGTTATACACTCAGTAAGAGAGAAGGGCTTAGACTATAAACTTCAATACTTCCATTCTTCTACGTAGGAGAAGAAAAGTATTGAAGTCAATACGATTAAGGCTAGGCTCCACTCATGTTAAAGAGTGTGGCAATTTTGTGAATATGATAATAAGTAGGTTTTCGTTGAGCAATAGTTAACAGCAGTGCCACCAACGGCGAATCTTTCAGTCTGTCCTTGGCACGCAAAACTGCAGAACGTTAACTGTGCTCACAGCGAATTTTTGACAGACGACATAAGCTTTAACTTCTGTGAGGGCCGATTTTTTACGTAGATAATTTAATAAATGTTTTGACAGATGACTGAGACACATAGATACATTATCAGTTGTTGTACATCATTATCCTGTGACCGTAGTAATATGATATTTTGTAAACTGTAGAGGTCAAGAGTTATGATAGCCTATAAAATGTTATTACATTACTGAGAAACTATATATGCTTCACATTCAAATCAGCTTTACAAGTTAGATACTCGACACAAATACATATAATGCATGGACCACAGTCGCTTGTAAACTGTCATTCCTTTCCTAAATGGTTTTATTCTTGTCTATGACGGTCCTAATACAGAACAATGACGTTATTATAGGGATTGGCGATGTTCTTATAAAAGCGATGTCATACCCCCTACGTGTTGTATGTATGTAGGGGGGTATGACATCGCTACCGATTTTATAAGAACATCGCCAATCCCTATAATAACGTCATTGTTCTGTATTAGGACCGTCATAGACAAGAATAAAACCATTTAGGAAAGGAATAACAGTTTACAAGCGACTGTGGCATGGACAAGTGATTTCAAGTACAGGAGTGATTTTCACTTGTTATGTTGGAATCTATTTGTTACTTGGTGAGTATTTTTACCAAGCAGAAAGAACGTCGGGTTTAGTGTGTTAGATATTTTAATAGGACATAAACATGTACAGTAAGGATAGATAGGTTTGTTGCGTATAGCTGTGGGAATGGAATAGTTGGACATATGGCGGGTTTGGGGTATGAATGACCGTTTTTGAGTGCACATAATGCAGTCCTATGAGTACATAAATTCACAAACTAGCTTTGATGCGATGCCGCATAGTTTGTGGGCCGCGTTATGACAAAGATAGAAAACTAAATTTGTTATTGGGTCATAGCGTTTTAAGGATTATCTGTTACAAAGTGTGCATCGGTTTAACCCGATCTCGTCTGATAATATATCTATATAATAAGTGGTTTATTTACCAAATGTATTTTTTTAAATTATTATAAAATAATGGTAACAAAAAGGGTAAATGGAGTCAAGAAATAGCTTACATCTAATCTAGCCTGACCCCCGACATTGTACATTGTGCATTGCGAATGATAACAATAAGAGGGTTCAGTCATCAATGGCAATGAAAGTATCGGGCCGATATCTCTTCGTGAATAGATATTGATACATATTTTATGATATGAAAAGGAAAAAGTGTTAATATTGTTCAACTATGGACAGTTTACGGGTGATGGTGATACAACATTTTACCAACAACTCTCTCCGATTTGTATGCTTGATTGTTCCTTATTTTATAACTCCAAAGAAAAGTAATTTTTTCTTAACATTTGAAGCATAACAATTACATTTCAATAATATGTACCAAAAGTACGATTACGAATCAAAATGAAAATTCCAAACTTTTAATAAAAATGTACCAGCAATTCAATGAATCACATGTTTTAAATAAAACACTTTTCAATATCAAGTAATCACTAGCTTGGGTAGTCAGTATGTATAGTGAATTCAACATGTCATTTTCTTTTGTTATACCGATACTATTCACAAATCACTATCTTTAATGAAATCATAACAGGTACAAATGTATTCCTTAGTTTCCTTGCAAATATACCTTTAAGAAAGTGTGTTGAAAATATCATTAAATTTCTATCTCCTTCTACATAAAAAATACTTGCTTTGAACCGATGAAAATATGTATTCAGAAACTCATCGGTGACAAAAGTACGATTTGGAATTGACAAAAATGATTTCACAAAATCCTGTACAGTGGTGAGATTGAAGATGCTCATATGATGAGAGAGTACAAATCAGAGAGAGATGTGGGTAAAGTATTGTACAGTGGTGAGATTTAAGATGCTCATGTGAGAGAGTACAGATCAGAGAGAGAGAGAGAGAGAGAGAGAGAGAGAGAGAGAGAGAGAGAGAGAGAGAGAGAGAGAGAGAGAGAGAGAGAGAGAGATGTGGGTAAAGTATTGTACAGCTGCGACAGCTTTTACACAATTTACACAATTTATGAGCTATCCTGAAGACCGATAGCTGTCGCAGCTGTACAATACTTTACCCACATATATATATATATATATATATATATATATATATATATATATATATATATATATATATATATATATATATATATATATATATATATTGAGGGTAGAAGAAAATCAAGTCGGGTTTTTCGTCTCTACAAGCCTGTTTCGTGAGTAAATCACTCGTCAGGAGATGTTGATGTACTGAATATACCTCGTATAAAACGAGGTATATTCAGTACGAGGTTTATACGAGGTATATTCAGTACATCAACATCTCCTGACGAGTGATTTACTCACGAAACAGGCTTGTAGAGACGAAAAACCCGACTTGATTTTCTTCTACCCTCAACATATACTCATTTCTGCGTGCAGACGTATCGAGCACTGTACTACGGACATATCTTACCACTGACTTCCTATATATATATATATATATATATATATATATATATATATATATATATATATATATATATATATATATATATATATATATATATCTGATCTGATTTGTACTCTCTCACATGAGCATCTTCAATCTCACCACTGTACAATACTTTACCCACACCCACATCTCTCTCTGATTTGTCCCAATACAAAGACTAGATGAGTGCACAACTGACAACCTCGGGACCGAAGTCAACATCTCTACTCCACCACATTATCCCAAATATTAAAATGCTTTTCACTACTGTGAGACCCGCTCCTCTCCTCACACCACAACTAATAGTTAATTCACTACATTTTACTGATATTCTATTATATTACTTTACAATGGTGGCAGTAGTGGGATGTAGTAGCAGTAGGTTTA